>NC_057809.1:167563107-167764298 GCF_018294505.1 Triticum aestivum | reverse complement strand
CGGGGCGTCTAGGAGGATCCAGGCAGGCTGGGAGGGAGGAGGTGGCCGGGGCGCGTGGCCTGCGCGCGCCACCGAGCAGCTTCGGGGCGAGGGGGAGGAAGATGACAGGGGGAGAAGCGGCGGTGGGCTGGGCCGCTTGCTGGGCCAGAGGCGGCAGGTAAGAAGCCTAGGTAAGGTTTTTTTCCTGGTTTGTTTTTCTTTTTCTATTCTTCTGACATTTGTTCTGATTTAGTAATAATACTAAATCAATTTATTTACTTATGCCATTTTTTATGGAAGCTAGTTATATTATTCCAAAGCTCCTTTATAAATGGCATAATTTTTGGACAATATTTTATATATATAACAATATATATCCAAAGCAAATAATTACTGCATTAATTCCAAATGCCCAAAATAAATACCTATGAGCTCTTAAAAATATTGGTTTGATTTTTATCTCTGTCCAATATTTTCAGAGAGCAACATGAGCATTTTCTTGGACCCTTTTGGAGAAATTTTTATTTGGGTCATTTTCAAAAATGATTCTGAGGGTTCCACCAATCCTCATTTCAAATTTAAATGGAATATAAACATGATGCACAAATGACTAGCTAGTTTAGGTCATACCAGAACTAGGGATGTGACAACTCGCCCCCACTTGAAAGAATCTCGTCCCGAGATTCAGGGGTCGACGGAAAGAAAGCGGGATACTCCAGTCGAAGACGATCTTCTCGCTCCCAAGTAGCTTCTCTCTCGGAATGATGAGACCATTGAACTTTGAGAAACTTGATGTTCTGACGTCGAGTGACACGCTCTGCTTGATCAAGAATGCGAACCGGGTACTCTCGGTATGTGAGGTTATCTTGGAGATCAAGCGTTTCGTGGTCCACTCCGTGGATGGGATCCGAGAAGCAACGCCTGAGTTGAGAGACGTGGAAGACATCATGAACTCGAGAAAGATGTGGGGGTAGTTCCAATTGGTAGGCAACCTCTCCTCGTTTAGCAAGAATACGAAAAGGACCAATGTAACGAGGAGCCAACTTGCCCTTGATACCGAAACGATGGGTACCCTTCAAAGGAGTAACCCGAAGGTAAGCCTTGTCGCCAATTTCGTAAGCCACTTCCTTATGATGACAGTCATACTGGCTCTTTTGACGAGATCGGGATGTTTTCAAATTCTCACGAATGATGCGAACTTGCTCTTCTGCCTCCTGGATCATGTCCGGTCCAAAGAATTGTCTTTCACCGGTTTCTGACCAGTTCAAAGGTGTTCGACATCTTCGTCCATAGAGAACCTCAAAAGGAGCTTTCTTGAGGCTGGATTGATAGCTATTGTTATAAGCAAACTCGGCAAAAGGAAGACATTTGTCCCAATCCATACCGAATGAGATAACGCAAGCTCTAAGCATGTCTTCGAGAATTTGGTTGACCCTTTCCACCTGACCACTTGACTGAGGGTGGAAAGTAGTACTAAAGGAAAGATGGGTTCCCATGGCAGTTTGGAAACTCTCCCAGAAATGAGAAGTGAAAAGACTGCCACGGTCTGAATTGATCTCCAGTGGAACACCATGGAGTGATACTATTCGAGAAATGTATAAGTCAGCAAGCTGACTAGCAGTGATACTCTCTCGAACAGGAAGGAAGTGAGCCACTTTGGAAAGTCGATCAACGACTACGAAGATAGCGTTATTCCCTTTCTTGGTCCTGGGAAAGCCGGTGATGAAGTCCATACCAACTTTATCCCATTTCCACTAAGGAATAGCTAAAGGCTGAAGAGTGCCAGCAGGCCTTTGATGCTCTGCCTTAACGCGACGACAAACGTCACAGTTAGCAATAAACTGAGCGATTTCTCTCTTCATCCTAGTCCACCAGAACCTCTGGCGTAGGTCCTGATACATCTTAGTGCTACCGGGATGAATCGTGAGAGGAGATTCATGCGCCTCCTTGAGAATCAATTGTCGAAGATGTTGCTTCTTAGGGACCACCAGGCGGTTCCCAAAGAAAACAACACCTCGATCATCTATAGAGAAACTACCAGCAATACCCTTGGCAATATTTCTCTTGATCCGGGTAATCCCCGTATCATGCTTCTGGGCTTCTATGATAAGATCCACAAGGGTAGGTTTCGCCACCAAGGTAGAAAGAAATCCGCGAGGAGCTATGTGAAGATTAAGCTTACAAAATTCCTCATGGAGAAGTGGTTGGCCTTGCTGCAACATGAGATTGTTGCAATAGGATTTACGGATTAGAGCATCAGCCATGACATTGGCTTTGCCTGGGGTGTAGGTAATCCCTAGATCATAATCTGTGATTAACTCCAACCAACGTCTTTGCCTCAGGTTCAGATCCGGTTGGGTGAAGATATACTTGAGACTCTGGTGATCGGTGTAGATCTCGCAACGTTTACCAAGAAGGTAATGTCGCCAGGTCTTGAGTGCATAGACTACGGCTGCAAGCTCTAGATCATGTGTAGGATAATTCTCCTCATGTGGATGCAACTATCGAGATGCATAGGCAATCACATGACGATCCTGCATAAGAATGCAACCTAGTCCCTGTCGTGAGGCGTCACAATAGATAACAAAGTCCTTTGTGAAATCCGGTGGCACAAGTATGGGGGCAGAAGTCAGGCGCCTTTTCAGTTCCTGAAAACTGTACTCACACTGTGGGGACCACTCAAACTTTTTATCTTTCTTGAGAAGTTCCGTGAGGGGTTTGGCTACTTTGGAGAAGTTTTCAACAAAGCGGCGACAATAGCTGGCTAGACCAAGGAAACTCCTAACTTGTTTAACGGTCTCAGGTGGAGTCCAATCGAGAACAGCCTGAAATCTCTCGGGATTGACAGCAATGCCCTTACCAGAGATTACGTGGCCTAGGTAGGTCACTTCTGGCAACCAAAATTCACACTTGGAGAACTTGGCATAAAGGCGGTGCTCTCTGAGTTTTTCTAACACAAGTCTAAGATGTTCGGCATGCTCTTCCTCGTTCTTCGAGTAGATAAGAATATCATCGAGGTAAACCACGACGAACTTATCTAAGTACTCCATGAAGATCGAGTTCATCAAGCGGGAGAATGTGGCTGGGGCGTTGGTTAGGCCAAAGGACATGACGGTGTACTCGTACTGGCCATAACGAGTGACAAAAGCTGTCTTGGGAATGTCCCCGTTTCTGATCTTAATTTGGTGGTATCCTAACCTCAAATCCATCTTGGAGAAGACTGAGGATCCAGCGAGCTGATCATACAGATCGTTGATCCTAGGGAGCGGATACTTGTTCTTTATCGTGACCAAATTAACGGGACGATAATCTACAACCATCCGGTCCGTACCGTCTTTCTTCTTGACAAAGAGGACGGGGCAAGCCCAAGGAGAAGAACTGGGACGGATGAAACCCTTTTGCAAGGACTCATCAAGTTGTTTCTTAAGCTCGGCTAGTTCTAAGGGTGCCATCTTGTAGGGTCTCCTAGAGATTGGAGCAGTTCCTGGGATAAGATCTATGACAAACTCTACATCTCTGTCAGGCGGAACACCTGGCAGTTCCTCTGGAAAGACATCCGGAAAGTCACGGACTACCGGGATATCTTCAAGGTCTGGAAGAGGGCTGGCATTAAGGGAATAGAGCTGACGCTTTGCAACTCTAGTGGAGACAGTGACTATCTTGCCAGATGGGTGTGTGGGCTGAACAGCCCTGGTGAAACAATCAATCTTGGCATGATGAGCTGTCATCCAGTCCATACCCAAGATGACGTTAATATCCGAAGACTTGAGAGATATCAAGGAAGCAAGGAATACAAGTCTGTCAACAAGGATTTCATTGCCATAACTTATCCTAGAAGTTTGCCATTTGGATCCAGGAGTTTGAATAAGTAATGGGGAGGGCATATCACAAAATGACATGTCGTGCAAGCGGGCATAGCTTTCAGAAATGAAAGAATGAGATGCTCCAGTATCGAACAAAACCGATGCCGGATGACAGTTGACAAGGAGTGTACCAAGAACGACATCTGGATCATCATGAGCGTCTTTAGCTGAGACGTGATGCACACGTCCATGTTCAGTGGGAGCTGACTTGGCACTGATCATCTTGCGTGATGGTTTAACACAGCCAACAGACTTCTCGGGCTAAGGTGGAGCAACTCTGGTCTGAGTGCAAATACGGGCAATGTGGCCTGACTCTCCGCACTTGTAACAAATCTTGGAGGTAGGATGTGGACCCGCATTAACAAGCGGTCTACCAGTAGGCCTGGGTGGAACATATGACTGAGCTGGAGGAGGCACCACATGGGATGGCCTCGGTGCATAACCGGAAGGAAGAGCGGAGTTTGGAACCCAAATCCGGCGCTTCTGAGAGCTAGAACCGGAGGAAGATCCCAAATCACGAGTGTGCTTACGAGACTCCTCGTAAGTGAGTTGAGCTGTCTCTGCATTAATGGCCTTGTTCACAAGGGCTTGGAATGTATCACAATGATGCAGGTGGAGATCACGACGCAACTTGGGGTTGAGACCCTTCCGGAACCTAGCCTGCCTCTTGGCGTCCGTGGACACCTCTTCTGTGGCATAACGGGCGAGGTTCTCAAACTCTCTACTATAGGCATCAACAGCCATCTTACCCTGGGTGAAACTACAGAACTCTTCTCTCTTGCGATCGATGAGGGCTTCAGGAATGTGATGCTCGCGAAAAGCCTCAACGAAATCCCTCCAAGTAGGAATCTGTTCAGCTGGAAGCATAGCCTCATAGTTCTGCCACCAAAGACTAGCAGGACCTTCCAGGTGATATGTGGCATAAGTGACCTTGTCATCTTCAGCTACGTTCGCGGAACGCAGCTTATGGGTGATGCTACGGAGCTAGTCATCTGCATCGAGTGGCTCGATGGAATGATGAAAGGTGGGTGGGTGCAAGCGAATGAAGTCATGAATGGTAGCAGATCCTTTGAACTGATGTGCGGTGTTCTCCTCGATACGTGCCAACAAGCGGTTAGACTCACGCTTGTTCCTCTCCATCTCTAGCATGAACTCTGTCAACGAAGGCTGGTCGGGAGGATCCTCATCCCTACCATCTCCGTGGTTCTGGCTATGAGCAATGGAACTTCGCTTAGCTGATGACATCCTGAGAAATGAAACCAAGGACGGAATCAGCATCAACTATGGACTGTAGAATGTAGGACAAGGAATTAGTATCTCTCGAACTCCTAGGGAAATTCCGGCAGCATAACGGCAGTAAAATGCTCAGAATGAGACATCCTACTAAGAATGGGGCGGTAACATACTCATCAACATTACTCAAGGTTCTGAGATAGTACTAAACAGACTACACCGGAAATACTCAAAACTGGGGTATGACTCTGATCAACCAATCCTATGGGACTACGGAGTAGTAACACGTGATCCTGATAGACGGAAGAGAAAGCCTAGTTCCTTAACCCCATAGAAAGGATAGGATGACTCAGATCAGAAGACCATGAGGTATAAGGAGTAAAAAGAGCCTTACGTTCCTTCCCACAATCAATTCCCTTACATAACTAAAGAATTTCTAGACTCAACTTCGACCAGTTTGGCTTGGTAATCCTACAGGCAGTCAGGCTCTGATACCAACACTGTCAGGACCCCGACTCAATGCCACATCGATCTAGCATGTAACACCTCATATCACTTTGCAGCCTCACGCACGGTATCCCCACGGGTGTCGCCTTACCTTTGCCCGGGACTGTTTGCGCCTTTTGGCACACGTATATGACAGTGTCACTAGCATCCATATGATAAGGAGCCCGGGCTGACATGGCTAGTCGTAAACCCAAAGTGGCACAGACTTACAGGGACAGGCATCCATGACCCAGCATCGAACATGTCGGTCATCAGCGAGTGAATCCAGGCTGTAGCACTGAGCTAACAGGACTCCGGTGAACCGGGCTGTAGCGGGCTAACAGGACTCCGGTATTCATCGTGTGACATTTCCCCGAAGGGACAGACACAGGAACGAAGAAGGACACATGCCGGCCAGCCTAAGTGTTCCGGAGCAGTAGCAAGCTACCAGGGCTCAGTGGAAGCACCAGGAGACATTTCCCGGTAAGAGAGACTACTAAGGATAAACAACTAGATAGTCAGATCCCACACATAGCAATACACATTACACGTACGCATAACATGCAAGTATGTGCTGTACAACATGGCATCACAGCATAACTCAACAACTCATATAGATAAAGGCTCAGAAGAGCCATCATAGCATTTATTACAAACAGGGGTCACATGACCCAACATTCAGAGCAATCAAGCAACAAGCGGAAGCATTACATGTCTGGGTACAGACATCTACCAATGAAAAAGGCTGAAAGCCTGACTGTCTACAACATCCGATCAAGATCGTAGCTGAGGTACAAGCTACTCGTTGAAGTCCATGAGAACACTAGTAAGACCTAAGTCTCCGCTGCAAAAACATAAATAAAGCAACATGAGTACAAAGGTACTCAGCAAGACTTACATCAGATCCTATCATACATGCATTTGTATCAAGAGGGTAGTGTGGGGTTTAGTTGCAGCAAGCCAGCTTTGACTCTGTGGCTATCCTGTTCTACGACTACCAGAAACTCTTGAGGTGATATGGCGCACACGAGTCCACTAATCACCACACAATACACTACTATGGATTCATCCCCGTCTCCCTACGAGAAGGCCATCCATAGCACTCACACTTGTCTCGAGCTTTTTAGAGTATCCACTTCAAGTTGTCTATGTACCATGTAAGCATCCAAGAAGTCCATAACCGCGGACCCGGCTATTCGAATAGATCATGTTAACCCTGCAGGGGTGTACTTCTTCACACACGCTCTCGGCACTTACCGCCATGTACACGTCATGTATCTCGGCAACCTTCAAGCGGAAGCCTGGCGAGGGTGTCGGCCACGACCTGACTAACCACACAAGACTCCAATCCAGGTTTATCGCCTATTCGGGTTCCATCCGCAAGGAGATCCGGGGTTTCACTCAGGGCCCCAAACGATGTGTGCAGGGTTCCCAAGCCCACCTCGCCGGATGGATCTACGCTTGGTACACCGTGCCACTGGTGCCTAGTCTGTCGCAAGCCCACCTGGCCGGGTGCCACTTGGTAGACTACTAACACTACCTACAAACACCAGAAACTAGTTGCGACTCCTGGACAGAGATCAAGTTAGTTAATAAGTCGAGAGGGGTCGAGTTACCGGAACCCAATGTGTGGTAGTATCGAGTCATTGGACAACATACATAGAACTCAGTGCTTAAGGGCGGTTCCAGTGAGACAACCCACCATGTACTCCTACATGGACTCTCACCGCTACCTTTACCAAATCGTGTTCACACACTTAACTCTCAGCACCAGAACATATCGTAACACTCCAATTCATTCCCAATGAATCAGACCTGACACAACTCTAAGCAATAGCAGGCATAGCATGGTAGGAACACAACAATGGCTTCAATCAACTCCTACACATGCTAGTGGGTTTCAACTATTTACTGTGACAATGACAGGTCATGCAGAGGAATGGGTTCAACTACCGCAGCACAAAGTAGCAGATGAATCGTTGTTGTCCTAATGCAATAACTGAGAGCAGGAGCGAGAGAGTAGGATTTTATCGGAATGAACAAGGGGTTTTGCTTGCCTGGTAGATCAACAAGGAAGGCACTGCTTCATAGACAGGCACTCTGGAATGGACTCCGGAGCAGGACCTATCGAGAAGGAACGGTGTCGGCAATCAATACACAAACATATGCAACAATATGATGCATGAACATGGCACGAAGATGCGATGTTGTTTTAGCTAATGCAACTAGAAATCATTTGGTTTGAAGTCCATTTGAACCAAAGGTTCAAATGCATCTCCAAGATAAGCTCCTATATATGCCATAATGTGTTTTCTCATATTCAGCATGTATAAGTTGGTTTGTCATGCATGAAACTAGTACAGATGGATAGATTACATTTTTCTGATAATTTTTCATATATAAATCATTTCAATTTGAGCTACGGTTGAATTTCTATGAATTTTTGAAGTTTAAAACAATTTCTGGAATTTCCTGATTTAATTTAAATCCAGAAATCATATTATTGCGCCAGCATGACGTCATCACTACATCAGCGGGTCAATGCGGCTGTCCAGGGTCAAACCTGACGTGTGGGGTCCACACGTCAGTGACACTGGGGTTAACCCCGAGTCAAACCTGGGCTGATTAGCTTTGACTAAGCCCTGGGGCCCACTGGTCAGTGTCAGTAGGTGGGGATTAGTGCCTAATTAACAAAGCCACATCAGCTGCCGGCGTTTAACCGCCGGCGACCTCAGATCGCGGCGGCGTCTGCGTCGGGATTGCGCTACAGGCCATGGTTTGGGGCGCGGGGAGCATCTACGAGGAGCTGGCGGAGTGGCGCTTCCAGTGGTGGAGGCGGCTGGAGCGGAGGTGGCCGGAGTTGAGCACGGCGTCGACCTCGGCGGTGGCCGGAGCTCGGGCGAGCTCGGGGTCGGTGTTAGAGAGCACGGCAGGAGGAGCTGGGGTGTGCTACGGACTCCTGAGATCGCGGTGAGCACGACGGTGGGCTCGGAAACGAGCTGCGGTGGCTGTGGCCACGGCCATGCCATGGCCGGCGGCGAGAAGCTCTTGGCTGCGGTGGAGAAAGAAGCTAGGGGATGAGCGCGAGCTTGAGAGAAGGGGGAAGAGGAAGAGGGGCTCATAGTGGATCGAACGGAGGGGTCGGCGAGCTCGGGGAAGCTTCTGCGACGGCGAATTTACGGCGGCGATCTCCGGGCACCGGGGATGAGGGAGACGGCGTGGGCGGCGATGCAGGGCTCCCGCAGTCGAACGGGCTGGCGTAGACGATGCAAGAGACGATGGCGGTTCTTCTGGGCTTATCGACAGGGCGAGGGGTGGCCGGTGGCCACGGTGGTTGCGAGCGACGTCGGCGGCGGCTCTCGGTCATGGGGGAGGGGAAGCAGAGGAGCGAGGGGGAGGAAGGTCCAGAGAGCGAGGGAGAAGTGAGAGGGGGTCGGGGAGGCGCGTGGCGTCACCGGGGCGTCGAGGAGGAGCCAGGCAGGCTGGGAGGGAGGAGGTGGCCGGGGCGCGTGGCCTGCGCGCGCCACCGAGCAGCTTCGGGGCGAGGGGGAGGAAGACGACAGGGGGAGAAGTGGCGGTGGGCTGGGCCGCTTGCTGGGCCAGAGGCGCCAGGTAAGAAGCCCAGGTAAGGTTTTTTTCCTGGTTTGTTTTTCTTTTTCTATTCTTCTGACATTTGTTCTGATTTAGTAATAATACTAAATCAATTTATTTACTTATGCCATTTTTTATGGAAGCTAGTTATATTATTCCAGAGCTCCTTTATAAATGGCATAATTTTTGGACAATATTTTATATATATAACAATATATATCGAAAGCAAATAATTACTGCATTAATTCCAAATGCCCAAAATAAATACCTATGAGCTCTTAAAAATATTGGTTTGATTTTTATCTCTGTCCAATATTTTCAGAGAGCAACATGAGCATTTTCTTGGACCCTTTTGGAGAAATTTTTATTTGGGTCATTTTCAAAAATGATTCTGAGGGTTCCACCAATCCTCATTTCAAATTTAAATGGAATATAAACATGATGCACAAATGACTAGCTAGTCTAGGTCATACCAGAACTAGGGATGTGACATAAACCCATAATTCATCGATCTCAACAAACACACCGCAAAAAGAAGATTACATCGAATAGATCTCCACAAGAGAGGGGGAGAACTTTGTATTGAGATTCAAAGAGAGAGAAGAAGCCATCTAGCTACTAACTATGGACCCGAAGGTCTGAGGTAAACTACTCACACTTCATCGGAGGGGCTAGGATGATGTAGAAGCCCTCCGTGATGACGGCCCTCTTCCGGCGGAGCTCCGGAACCGGCCCCAAGAAGGTATCTCGTGGATACAGAAAGTTTCGGTGGTGGAATTAGGTTTTTGGCTCCTGTTCTAATCGTTTGGGGGTACGTAGGTATATATAGGAGGAAGGAGTACGTCGGTGGAGCACCGAGGGGCCCACGAGGCAGGGGGCGCGCCCTAGGGGGGCACCCCCACCCTCGTGACCTCCTCTTTCATACCTTGCGGTAGGGCCAAGTCTCCTGGATCACGTTCGGTGAGAAAATAACATTCCCGAAGATCTTATTCCGTTTGGACTCCGTTTGATATTCCGTGTCTCCGAAACACTGAAATAGGCAAAAAAATAGCAATTCTGAGTTGGGACTCCAGTTAATAGGTTAGTCCCAAAAATAATATAAAAGTGGAAAATAAAGCCCAATATAGTCCAAAACAGTAGATAATATAGCATGGAGCAATCAAAAATTATAGATACGTTGGAGACGTATCAGGCATCCCCAAGCTTAATTCCTGCTCGTCCTCGAGTAGGTTAATGATAAAAAGAGAATTTTTTATCCGGAGTGCTACTTGGAATAATTTCAATGCAAATATTCTTAATTGTGGTATGAATATTCAGATTAGACAGATTCAAGACAAAAGTTTATATTGACATAAAAATAATAATACTTCAAGCATACTAACAAAGCAATTATGTCTTCTCAAAATAACATGGCCAAAGAAAGTTATCCCTACAAAATCATATAGTCTGGCTATGCTCTATCTTCACCACACAAAATATTTAAATCATACACAACCCCGATGACAAGCCAAGAAATTGCTTCATAATCTAACTTTTTCAATCTTCACGCAATACATGAGCGTGAGCCATGGATATAGCACTATAGGTGGAATAGAATGGTGGTTGTGGAGAAGATAGTCTCACATCAACTAGGCGTATCAATGGGCTATGGAGATGCCCATCAATAGATATCAATGTGACTGAGTAGGGATTGCCATGCAACGGATGTACTAGAGCTATAAATGTATGAAAGCTCAACAAAAAAACTAGTGGTGTGCATCCAACTTGCTTCCTCATGAAGACCGAGGGCAATTTGACGAAGCCCATCATTGGAATATACAAGCCAAGTTCTATAATGTAAAATTCCCACTAGTATATGAAAGTGACAACATATGAGACTCTCTATATGAAGAACATGGTGCTACTTTGAAGCACAATATATGAGACTCGCTATATCATGGTGCTACTTTGAAGCACAAGTGTGGAAAAAAGATACTAGCATTGCCCCTTTTTATTTATTTTCTTTTTTGGGGGCCTTCTTTTTTTTCTTTGGCCTTTCTTTTTTTAATTTGGGACAATGCCCTATTAAATGATAATCATCACACTTCTATTTATTTATGTTGGATTTCGGGTTCCGGCAGACCCTTGAGGTTCGAACACTGGGGTGCGCGCGAAGATTTCGCCTCCTACCTACCTGCGCCCCACCGCCATGCTAAGATCTAAGCTATGGAAAGAACAGCACAAGAGACACAGGGTTTATACTGGTTCGAGCCACCATTGTGGTGTAATGCCCTACTCCAGTGTGTGGTGTGGTGGATTGCCTCTTGGGCTGATGATGATGAGCAATACAAGGAAGAACAGCCTCGTGAGGATATGTTCTTGGCTAAGGGGATGAACTGCTAGGAGGAGTTCAGTCACCCCTCTCTCTCTCTCTTCTCGATTCTCTCTCTGATTTCGATCCCCTCTACCCTGTGGGTGGCTAGTCCTATTTATAGGCAAAGGCCCTGGGTCTCTTACCAAATATTGAGTGGGAAGGGCGCCAACAATTGGCCATTTTGGAGGGGAACATCTGGTACACTTATCTCTCGCCTGCGCTTGCTCCCTTTGCACCAAAGAGGAAAGAAGGACACTGCGCGGGCTGGCGCCCACCTGGCGCCCTTGGTCGTCATGGCTTGCGTCACGGGCACCTCGTGAGGTACCCCGCCTTGATCTCTTTGCCTCCTCGTGAGCCAGCCTGATGAGGCCGTGCCTGAGGAAGCTTAGTGTCGTCCGCCCCGCGAGGCTTGGCCCCTCGCGTGGTTCTTGGGTCTGTGTTGATGAAGATGGGCCATGCTGGGGCCCCCTTTGAGCCACGCCGCAGGCCGCAGGCAGGCAAGTCTGGGGACCCCCGTTCCCAGAACACCGACAGTAGCACCCAGGCCCAAGGCGAGCCCGGACTTGGCCGTGCAGGGAGGCGAAAGGGTAAGAGCGAAGCGCCGCGGGCCCTAACAGCCTGTGGCCTCGGGCGCCGCGTGGCGGTTGATTGGGTGTGGGCAGCACTGTTCCCCCACGCCCCCTTATTTTGCGCCATGCTAGGCGGACTCGTAGATGTACATAGCCGCTCCCCTTTCTGTTGCTCGAGCGTGCCCGGGAGCGTCGCGCTCTTCGCCAAGGATTCCTTCGAAGGGCGGCTGACCCGGTGAGCCTGCTTTGTGAGGAGCTTGCTGATGAAGACGCGCGCCTTGAGGCCGAGGGCCTACGCCTGGCTGCAGAGAGGCGCGAGCTGGAGGGCGCCATCGCCCTTGTGCACCGTCAGCGCGATATTGATGATGCAGAGGCCAAGGCGTCGCTGGTGGCCTCTCGAGAGGCCCGATCTTGGGCCGCTGAGGAGGCCCGGGAAGCTGACCGGCGGCAAGAGGCGGAGGAGGAGTGGGATTGGGAGCTCCTGTCCTGGTGCCACTCACTAGAGGAGCAAGTGGAGCTGCGCAGGCAGCCCTCACATCAATGAAGGTGGCCTCTGGCGACCCAGCAGATCTCCAGAAGCATGAGGAGGCGCGGACGCTGGAAGCGCCGAACGTACCTGCGAGTATGATCGTCTGGAGACGAGGGAGCGCTTGGTGACGCAGGCGGAGGATGATGTCGCTGCACGGGAAGCCTGTGTCCTGGAGGAGGTCGGACATCGGGTGGCGATGGCACGCTTGAACCTCGAGCACGAGTTCGAGGAGAGGCTGGAGTTGATCCGGGCCGAGGCTGAAGGTAGGACTGCTGCCTTGAGGGCCAAGCTGGAGGAAGCGACGCGGCGGGACGATGCTTTTCGGGCCGCCCTTGAGGTAGAGAAAGGGGAGTCAACCACCTCCCAGGCCGAGGTGCTCCTGAGGACGCATTGGGGGATTTATCCGACTGATCATGCATCGTTCCTGTTTCCTTACCCTTTGTCCCGTGCAGGCCCTGAGGTAGCCTGTGGGAGGCTGTGGTGTCCCGAGTGTTCCCAGATTGAATCCGTAGGATCTGTAGTAAAAAACCCTCCTGAGAGGACGCGGCGGCGGCAGTCTGGGCTGCATGCAAGCTAGGCCTGACCCGGCTCGCGAGGGGCTCAAGATGGGAGGCAGCTGAGGCGAAGTGGTAACCAAAATGCGAGAAATTGCTTGAACGAGACTAAGCACCCCTTCCCCGAACACACGCAAATCTCAAATTCGAATCCAACTTAAATCTAGCGGGGGAAAGCGACAACCAAAGGGAAAAGCAATGAAAAAAAGGCCGTGTCCGGCACCTAATCTAGTATTGGACGTCTTCTCACCAGCGCGGAGCTAAGTGCTGCCATTGGGCGTGGGAGGGAGCCCCAGGGCCTGAGGCCGGCACCCCTAAGACTCAGGGGCGTGTACAACCCCACTCATTATTATGAGAGAGTGTCACGGGGCGGCGAGCTTCACAAGCGTTGGCCTTCTTCACAGGCTCCGGTCCTTTCTTGGGGGAAGCAGGGTTCACGGGCATTTGCCCTCTTCACAAGCTCCGGGCCTTTTCCAAAACACGACAGCTTCATAGGCATTCGCCTTCTTCACAGGCTCTAGGCCTTTTCCAAAACGCGACAGCTTCACAGGCATTCGCCTTCTTCACAGGCTCTGGGCCTTTTCCAAAACGCGACAGCTTCATAGGCATTCGCCTTCTTCACAAGCTCTGGGCCTTTTCCAAAACGCGAAAGCTTCACAGGCATTCGCCTTCTTCACAGGCTCTGGGCCTTTTCCAAAACGCGACAGCTTCACAGGCATTCGCCTTCTTCACAGGCTCTGGGCCTTTTCCAAAAAGGATAATCTTCACAGGCATTCGCCTTCTTCATAGGCTCTGGGCCTTTTTAGGGGTAGAACCTTCGGAGGTGCTGGATGTTCCGTGCATTCTGGACCGGCACCCCCTCCCGAGTCTCCAAGTGCGCAGAGCCGGGCCTGGAAACATGAACAACCTTGAACGGGCCCTCCCACATGGGAGAGAGCTTGTGCAGTCCCTCCCTGGAGAGAACCCGCCTGAGCACGAGGTCTCCTACCTCGAGAGTTCTAGGGCGGATGTTGAGCGGGCAACTAGGTCAAACACATTAGCCGCGAAGGAGTGGATTCATTGAAATAGATGCTGGGAAGGCGGACATCACTGGGTCAGGCCCGAGCGACTTGGGGATGATGCAGCCCAAGTGGCGCCCCCAACAAGGTAAGCTAACAACATAAAATAAAACGGATACATGCCGCAGGGACAGACCCATGCGGCCTGGGAATAATGCAGCCCTGGGGGGGCGCTCCCAGCTGGAAATGAAACTTGAAAGATGTCACCTAATGATGTTGAGGACGAAGGAGCGTTGGCGTAGCAGACTCGGTGGGCTGCGGAAGCTGATCCTCACGAGCCCCTAGGCCCAGGGGCCTCGGGAGGCACCGGAGGCGCTGGTGGCTCCTCGCGGACCATCTCCATCTCCGCCTGGGCTGTGGAATGCCTGACCTCTTGAGCCTCCATGATGCCCCTAATGAGGCGCTGGTACGTGGCAGCCGCATTCGGCAAGCCGTAAGGCATGCGAACGTAGCTGTGGGGTGGACCTTCGCAGCGCCCCACTCGCGAGGGCCAGAGGCGCTCCAGAGAGGCGACTCGATTGAGCCCTAGTATGTCGATGCAGACGCGCAGCCCACCATGCTCGCCTGGATGGGGAGCCACAGCTGGTAGGCGGCGGCCGCCTTTCATGACTCTTGACTCCTGTAGCTCCTGAATGGCCTTGCTGACGAACTCCTGAGGGTCTGTCTCTCCTTGCCTTACTCTTTCTTGAGGGAAACGTGCTTCGAAACATGCCTCCATGTGGTGCCCAAGCGCCTCCCTCGTGACCTTAGCCAGGTTGGTGGCCCTCCAGGGGAGAGCCGCTGAGCCCTGCCTGAGGAGGGCACCGGGCGCGCTTTCCTGTGCGATGGAAGGAGGTTCCCCCTGGGCAGGCGCGGTCCCTAAGGGGCCTGCCTCCTGAGGGGCCGGGCCGGACAATGTCTTCTTCTTCTTGGGGGCGGTCTCGGGAAGCCTCCTGCTTCCGCGATCCGGGTCTTGCAGTGACGCGGCCTGAAAGGCTCATTCCAGGGAACATACCGCGTCCTTCTCTTCACAGGGCACCGTGATGACTCCGCCACTTCATGGCATCTTAAGGACGTTGTAGCCGTGGTGAGTTACGGCCATGAACTTGGCCAGCGCTGGGTACCCAAGGATGGTGTTGTACGGCAGGCGAATGTGAGCGACGTCGAAGTCGATGAGCTCGGTGCGGTAGTTGTCGCTTGCCCCGAAGGTGACAGGGAGGCGGACCTGCCCAATCGGGACCGTGGAGCCGTCGATGACTCCGAAGAAAGGCTTGGTTGGCTGAAGCTGGTTGTAGGGCACTTGGAGATTGTTGAATGTTTCCACGGACAGGACGTTGAGTCCTGCCCCGCCATCGATGAGGGTCCTGGTGACCACCACGTTGCTGATGATTGAGCAACAAAGCATCGGGAGGACTCCGGCTGTGGCCGCACACTTGAGCTGATCAGCTGAGCTGAACACGATGGCGCACGCCGACCAGCTAAGAGGGCGCATGGCTTCCAACTTGGGGAGGACTGCATTCACTTCGCGGGCGAACTGCTTGAAGATGCATTGAGAGGGTGGGGCCTGAGCCCCGCCCAGGATGCAGGCGATCGCGCGCGGCTCCTGGAAGCCCCCAGCCCCCTCGTCTTGGCGGTGGTCCTCGTTTCTCCTTGGCTGCGGCGGCAGCGGAGGGAGGCCTGCGTTGCCATGCGGGCGATCCTCGCGAGACTGATCCCTCCAGTCTCCCTCGCGAGGCGGGTCTTGCCAGCGATCCTCGCGAGGTTGATCGCGCCACCCTTGGCGCGGGCCACGGTCTTCCCAGCGTCCTGCGTTCCTTCCTCCTCCTCGACTGTAGCCCCGGTCACCGCGGTCGGGGCGACTGCCGATCCTTCCTTCTCGCACGGCTCGGAGCTCTTGACATTCGTTGGTGTTGTGGGTGTGGAGGTCGTAGTACACACAGTACCAGCTGCCCTTGGAAGGTTCGGGCTGATCTCTGCCCCACTTGGTGTCTGGTTCTGCCGCAAGCACGGTAGCCCCCTTGCGCTTCACATCCTTGGCCTTGGGCTTCTTCTCTTCTGGGTCTGTGGCACGCAGCTCGAGGAGGGAGAGACGCCCTTCCTCAGCCCTGGCGCACTTGGTTGCCAAGTTGAACAGCTCCAAGGAAGTGCACAGGTCTTCATGCATCGCTAGCTCCTCCTTCATCTTGACATCGCGCACGTCGTCGAGAAGGTTGAGATGATGGCCTCCTCAGTCACCTTGGGAATCTTGAGGCGTGCGTTGTTGAAGCATTGGATGTACTTCTACAGGGTCTCCCCGGGTTGTTGCTTGATGCGGCGCATGTCGCTCACGGCGGGTGGCCGGTCGTGAGTACCTTGGAAGTTGGCGATGAAGTGGGTGCGCATCTCGTCCTAGGAGGAGATCGTGCCTGGAGCCAGGTTCAGGAGCCAGGTGCGGGCCCCATCCTTGAGCGCCATGGGAAACCAGTTCGCCATGACCTTCTCGTCTCCGTTGGCAGCTTCGATGCCCAGCTCATAGAGCTGGAGGAACTCCACAGGGTCAGCCGTGCCGTCGTAACGAGGAGGCAGGTCCGGCTTGAACTTGCCGGGCCACGCGACGCTGCGTAGCTCGGTGGTGAAGGCACGGCAGCCTGCTGTGGCCACGGGAGGCCTTGGGTGACGGAGAGCTTGGTCTTGCATGTCCCCACGCCCTGCAGCTGGGTCTTGACGTGCGGGAGCAGGAGCATGGTTGCGACGTGCTGGAGCAGGGAGCGCCTGGACAGCTTCTTGCGGGCGAGGGACTTCTTGGCAGCTCTGCTCTTTCCGCGCTGGCACCTGACAGAGCGGGTTCCGCCCAGGGGCCACGCGCCTTGGAGCCATGGCGCCTTCTTGTGGAGGAGGCGGCCGGGGCACCGCCGGAGCTTCGTCGCCCGTGCGGGGTGGGGTGCGGTGCAGCGGAACGGACGACGCAGGAGAGCCCCCTGCGGCGCAGACGAGCTCGGCGACGCGGTCGAGCCATTCTTCGTAGACGTCGTCGACGGGACGGTAGCGCAGGAGCTCGTTTGCCGTGATGAGCATAGCTCGAGCCTCCATGGGTGCGCGGAGCTCGCGGGACGAAGAACTAGTTGAGGTGAGTGAGGGAGTTGCGGTGCGGCCGTCTTGCCGCACGGACGGATGCTGAGACGATGCTTGCTGCTCGTCCCCCGCCGGGTCGGTGGCGGCGTTGACGGCAGGTGACGGGGAACGGCGAGGACGCCCGCCGACAGGAGCCGTCTGGGCGACGCGGGAAGCGAGAGCGGCCCGACGCTCGGCGCTGGCCCGACATGCGTCAGACATGGGCGCGATGGTCGGAGGAGAATGGGGCGGTGGAAGACGAATTCCGGTGCACCCCTACCTGGCGCGCCAAATGTCGGATTTCGGGTTCCGGCAGACCCTTGAGGTTCGAACATTGGGGTGTGCATGGAGATTTCGCCTCCCACCTACCTGCGCCCCACCGCCACGCTAAGATCTAAGCTATGGAAAGAACAGCACAAGAGACACAGGGTTTATACTGGTTCGGGCCACTGTTGTGGTGTAATACCCTACTCTAGTGTGTGGTGTGGTGGATTGCCTCTTGGGCTGATGATGATGAGCAATACAAGGAAGAACAACCTCGCGAGGGTCTGTTGTTGGCTGAGGGGATGAACTGCTAGGAGGAGTTCAATCACCCCTCTCTCTCTCTCTTCTCGATTCTCTCTCTGATTTCGATCCCCTCTACCCTGTGGGTGGCTAGTCCTATTTATAGGGAAAGACCCTAGGCCTCTTCCCAAATATTGAGCGGGAAGGGCGCCAACAATTGGCCATTTTGGAGGGGAACATCTGGTACACTTATCCTGACTAAAGTTGGTCCTCGCCTGCGAAAGGCTCTGGTGGTGACGCTGGCTTGGGCTCCACAATGACTTCCTCCCTGCCGTTGGACTGGTCTTGGTCTCGTTGCACCGAAACGGGTGCCTTTGCTTGATGCTCTCGCCTGCGCTTGCTCCCTTTGCACCGAAGAGGAAAGGAGGACACTGCGTGGGCTGCCTGGCGCCCTTGGTCATCATGGCTTGCATCACGGGCACCTCGTGAGGTACCCCACCTTGATCTCTTCGCCTCCTTGCGAGCCAGCCTGATGAGGCCGTGCCTGAGGAAGCTCCATGTCGTCCGCCCCGCGAAGCTTGGCCCCTCGCAAGGGTCTTGGGTCTGTGTTGATGAAGATGGGCCGTGCTGGGGCCCCCTTTGAGCCACGCCGCAGGCCGCAGGCAGGCAAGTCTGGGGACCCCCATTCCCAGAACGCCGACAATTTACAACTCAATGATTACAACTCGATACTAAAACAAAGTATGACTCTATATGGATGCCTCCGGCGGTGTACCGGGATATGCAATGAATCAAGAGTGATAAGTACGAAAAATTATGAACGGTGGCTTTGCCACAAATACTATGTCAACTACATGATCATGCTAAGCAATATGACAATGATGAATGTGTCATGATGAACTAGATGGTGGAAAGTTTCATGGCAATATATCTCGGAATGGCTATGGAAATGCCATAATAGGTAGGTATGGTGGCTGTCTTCAGGAAGGTATATTGTAGGTGTATGATACCGGCGAGGCTAGCAAGGGAGGAAGGGTGAGAGTGCGTATGATCCATGGACTCAACATTAGTCATAAAGAACTCATATACTTATTGCAAAAATCTAGAAGTTATCAAAGCAAAGTACTACGCGCATGCTCCTAGGGGGATAGATTGGTAGGAAAAGACCATCGCTCGTCCCCGACCGCCACTCATAAGGAAGACAATCAATAAATAAATCATGCTCCGACTTCATCACATAGCGGTTCACCATACGTGCATGCTACGGGAATCACAAACTTCAACACAAGTATTCTTTAAATTCACAACTACTCAACTAGCATGACTTTAATATTATCACCTCCATATCTCAACACAATTATCATGCTTCAATCTTTTCTTAGTATTCAACACACTCGAAAGAAAGTTTCACAAATCTTGAATACCAAGCATATTATTATTAGGCAAATTACCATGCTATTAAGAGACTCTCAAAATAATTTAAGTGAAGCATGAGAGTTCAATAGTTTCTTTAAAACAAATCCACCACCGTGCTCTAAAAGATCTAAGTGAAGCACATAGAGAAAAATTATAATGCTCAAAAGATATAAGTGAAGCACATAGAGCAAAACTACTTAGCTCAAAAGATATAAGTGAAGCACATAGAGCAAAACTACTTAGCTCAAAAGATATAAGTGAATCATATAGAGTATTCTATCAAATTCTAATTCATATATGGCTCTCTCAAAAGGTGTGTACAGCAAGGATGATTGTGGCATACTAACAATAAAAGACACAAATAATACAAGACTCTCCAGGCAAAACACATATCATGTTGGTGAATAAAAATATAGCTCCAAGTAAATTACCAATGGAAGTGGACGAAAGAGGGGATGACTTCCGGGGCATCCCCAAGCTTTGACTTTTTGGTGTCCGTGCATTATCTTGGGGTGCCATGGGCATCCCCAAGCTTAGGCTCTTGCCACTTCTTGTTCCATAATCCATCACAATAATTCACCCAAAACTTGAAAACTTCACAACACAAAACTCAAAATAGAAAACTCGTGAGCTCGTTAGCGAAAGAAAACAAAAGGCCACTTCAAGGTACTGTAATGAACTCATTATTTATTTATATTGGTGTTAAACCTACTGTATTCCAACTTCTCTATGGATTATAAACCATTTTACTAGCCACAGATTCATCAAAATAAGCAAACAACACACGAAAAACAGAATTTGTCAAAAACAGAACAGTCTGTAGTAATCTGTAGCTAGCGCAAGATCTGGAACCCCAAAAATTCTAAAATAAATTTCTGGACGTGAGGAATTTATCCGTTAAAAATTACAGTAGTTCTCGTGAGCGCTAAAGTTTCTGTTTTTTACAGCAAGTTCAACAAGACTTTCCCAAGTCTTCCCAACGGTTCTACTTGGCACAAACACTAATTAAACACAAAAAACACAACCAAAACAGAGGCTAGATAATTTATTTATTACTAAACAGGAGCAAAAAGCAAGGAATAAAAATAAAATTGGGTTGCCTCCCAACAAGCGCTATCGTTTTAACGCCCCTAGCTAGGCATAAAAGCGAGGATAGATCTAGGTATTGCCATCTTTGGTAGGCAATCCATAAGTGGCTCTCATGATAGTTTCATGTGGTAATTTTATTTTCTTTCTTGGAAATTGTTCCATTCCCTTTTTTAATGGAAATTGAAATCTAATATTCCCTTCCTTCATATCAATAATCGCACCAACCGTTCTAAGGAAAGGTCTACCAAGAATAATAGGGCAAGAAGGATTGCAATCTATATCAAGAACAATGAAATCTACGAGCACATAATTCCTATTTGCAACAATAAGAACATCATTAATTCTTCCCATAGGTTTCTTAATAGTGGAATCCGCAAGATGCAAGTTTAGAGAGCAATCATCAAAATCGCGGAAATCTAGTAAATCACACAAAGTCTTGGGAATAGTAGAGACACTAGCACCCAAATCACACAAAGCATAAAACTCACGATCTTTAATTTAAATTTTAATAGTTGGTTCCCACTCATCATAGAGTTTTCTAGGGATAGAAACTTTCAACTCAAGTTTTTCTTCATAAGATTGCATCAAGGCATCAACAATATGTTCGGTAAAGGCTTTATTTCGACTATAAGCATGTGGAGAATTTAGCACGGATTGCAACAAGGAAATACAATCAATCAAAGAGCAACTTTCATAATTAAATTCCTTGAAATCCAATATAGTGGGTTTAGCAACATCTAGATTTTTATTTCTTTCAATCCCACTTTCATCAATTTCATCATTAAGATCTAAATACTCCGAATTTTTAGAACGCCTTCTAGATAAAGGAAGATCATATTCAGTTTCATCAAGATTCATATTGCAAAACAAAGATTTAATAGGAGACACATCAATAACTTTTAGATCTTCATCATTATTTTCATAGGAATTGGAAGAACATGCTTTAATAAAGGCATCTTTGGAAGCACGCATCCTAGCGGTTCTTTCCTTACACTCATCAATCGAAATTCTCATGGCTTTTAGAAACTCATTGATATCATGCTTAGGTGGAATAGATCTAAGTTTCAAAGAATCAACATCAAGAGCAATTCTATCAACGTTCCTAGCCAAATCATCAATCTTAAGCAATTTTTCTTCAATCATAGCATTAAAATTCTTTTGCGAAGAAATAAATTCTTTAATATTAGATTCAAAATCAGAGGGCATCTTATTATCATTTCCATAAGAGTTGTTGTAGGAATTCCCATAATTATTAGAAGGATTACTAGGATATGGCCTAGGATTAAAATTCTCTCTATAAGCATTGTTACCAAAATTATTCCTACCAACAAAATTCACATCCATAGATTCATTGTTATTCTCAATCAAAGTAGACAAAGGCATATCATTAGGATCAGAAGAAACACTCTTAGTAATAAATAATTTCATAAGTTCATCCATCTTTCCACTCAACACATTAATTTCTTCTACCGTGTGCACTTTTTTATTAGATGATCTTTCAGTGTGCCGTTGAGAATAATTAACCATAATATTATTTAGGAGTTTAGTAGCATCTCCTAAAGTGATTTCCATAAAAGTGCCTCCCGCGGCCGAATCTAAAAGATTTCTAGAAGCAAAATTCAATCCGGCATAAAAATTCTTTATAATCATCCACAAATTCAAACCATGAGTAGGGCAATTACGTATCATTAATTTCATTCTCTCCCAAGCTTGTGCAACATGTTCATGATCAGGTTGTTTAAAGTTCATAATATCGTTTCTAAGAGAGATGATCTTAGCGGGAGGAAAATACTTAGAGATAAAAGCATCTTTGCACTTGTTCCATGAATCAATACTATTCTTAGGCAAAGACGAAAACCAAGCTTTAGCACGATCCCTAAGAGAAAAAGGAAATAGCTTCAATTTAACGACATCATTATTGACATCTTTTTTCTTTTGCATGTCACATAAATCAAAGAAGCTATTCAGATGAGTAGCGACATCTTCACTAGGAAGGCCGACGAATTGATCTTTCATAACAAGATTCAACAAAGTAGTATTAATTTCACAAGATTCAGCATCGGTAAGAGGAGCAATCGGAGTGCAAAGGAAATCATTATTATTGGTATTGGTGAAGTCACACAATTTGGTATTATCTTGAGCCATCACAACAAACAAGCAAACTAACACACGAGCAAACAAGAGCAAACGGGCAAAAGAGGCAAACAGAGAGGGAGGATAGAGAGAGAGGGCGAATAAAATGTCAAGGGTGAAGTGGGGAGAGGAAAATGAGAGCCAAATGGAAAATAATGTAATGCGAGAGATAGGAATTGTGATGGGTACTTGGTATGTTGACATTTTTGTGTAGACTCCTCGGCAACGGCGCCAGAAATCCTTCTTGCTACGTCTTGAGCTTGCGTTGGTTTTCCCCGAAGAGGAAGGGATGGTGCAGCAGAGTAGCGTAAGTATATCCCTCAGTTTTTGAGAACCAAGGTATCAATCTAGTAGGAGGACACGCTCAAGTCCCTTGTACCTGCACAAAACGATAGCTACTCGCAACCAACGCGATTAGGGGTTGTCAATCCCTTCACGGTCACTTACGAGAGTGAGATCTGATAGATATAATATTTTTTGTATTTTTGATATAAAGATGCAAAGTAAAAAGTAAAGGCAAAGTAAAAAAGCAAAGCAAGATTAAAGTGATGGATATTGATATGATGAGAATAGACCCGGGGGCCATAGGTTTCACTAGTGGCTTCTCTCAAGAGCATAAGTATTCTACGGTGGGTGAACAAATTACTGTTGACCAATTGACAAAATTGAGAATAGTTATGAGAATATCTAGGCATGATCATGTACATAGGCATCACGTCCGTGACAAGTAGACCGAACCGATTCTGCATCTACTACTATTACTCCACTCATCGACCGCTATCCATCATGCATCTAGAGTATTAAGTTAAAAACAGAGTAACACCTTAAGCAAGATGACATGATGTAGAGAGATAAATTCATGCAATATGAAATAAACCCCATCTTGTTATCCGCGATGGCAACGATGCAATACGTGCCTTGCTGCCCCATCTGTCCCTGGGAAAGGACACCGCAAGATCGAACCCAAAGCTAAGCACTTCTCCCATGGCAAGAACTACCAATCTAGTTGGCCAAACCAAACGGATAATTCGAAGAGACTTGCAAAGATAACCAATCATACATAAAACAATTCAGAGAAGATTCAAATATTATTCATAGATAGAATTGATCATAAACCCACAATTCATCGATCTCAACAAACACACCGCAAAAAGAAGATTACATCGAATAAATCTCCACAAGAGAGGGGGTGAACTTTGTATTGAGATTCAAAGAGAGAGAAGAAGCCATCTAGCTACTAACTATGGACCCGAAGGTCTGAGGTAAACTACTCACACTTCATCGGAGGGGCTAGGATGATGTAGAAGCCCTCTGTGATGACGGCCCTCTTCCGGCGGAGCTTTGGAACAGGCCCCAAGATGGGATCTCATGGATACAGAAAGTTGCGACTGTGGAATTAGGTTTTTGGCTCCTGTTCTGATCGTTTGGGGGTACGTAGGTATATATATGAGGAAGGAGTATGTCAGTGGAGCACCGAGGGGCCCATGAGGCAGGGGGCGCGCCCTAGGGGGAGCGTGCTCCCACCTTGGTGACCTCCTCTTTGATACCTTGCAGTAGGGTCCAAGTCTCGTGGATAACGTTCGGTGAGAAAATCACGTTCCCGAAGATTTTATCCCGTTTGGACTCCGTTTGATATTTTGTTTCTCCGAGACACTGAAATAGGCAATTATAGCAATTCTGGGCTGGGCCTCCAGTTAATAGGTTAGTCCCAAAAATAATATAAAAGTGGAAAATAAAGCCCAATATAGTCCAAAACAGTAGATAATATAGCATGGAGCAATAAAAAATTATAGATACGTTGGAGACGTATCAGGCAGCGCCAGGGAAGAGGTGATGCAGCCCTCCCACCCTCCCTATATTTATAGGGTGAAGGGGAGACGGGGCCGACCCCTCTGTATCCAATCTAGAGGGGGGCGGCGGCCAGGAGGGAACCCTAGATGGGTTTTGGGCGCCCCCACCCCTAGGAGACTTGCCCCCCAAGTCGGGAGGGGAGGCTGCCCTAGGGGAGGCGCCCCCACCTCTCCTGGTTACGTGAGATGGGTGGGAGGGGCGCACAGACCCTTAGTGGGCTGGTGTGCCCCTTCCCATTGGCCCATATGCCCCCCAACACTTGTCGGGGCCTCTGAAACCACTTTCGGACACGCTGGTCGTCACCCGGTACCCCCGGAACAATTCCGGACTCCAATACCCTTCGTCCAATATATCAATCTTCACCTCCGGACCATTCCAGAACTCCTCATCACGTCCGGGATCTCATCCGGGACTCCAAACAACCTTCGGTAACCACATACTATTTCCCATAACAACTCTAGCGTCACCGAACCTTAAGTGTGTAGACCCTACGGGTTCGGGAACCATGTAGACATGACCGAGACATCTCTCCGGCCAATAACCAATAGCGCTAATTGGATACCCATATTGGCTCCCACATGTTCCACGATGATCTCATCAGATGAACCACGATGTCGGGGATTCAATCAATCCCGTATACAGTTCCCTTTGTCTATCGGTATGTTACTTGCCTGAGATTCGATCATCGGTATCCCCATACCTCGTTCAATCTCGTTACCAGCAAGTCTCTTTATTCGTTTGTAACGCATGATCCCATGGCTAACTCCTTTGCCACATTGAGCTCATTATGATGATGCATTACCGAGTGGGCCCAGAGATACCTCTCCGTCATACGGAGTGACAAATCCCAGTCTTGATTCGTGCCAACCAAACAGACACTTTCGGAGATACCTGTAGTGCACCTTTATAGCCACCCATTTATGTTGTGATGTTTGGTACACCCAAAGCAGTCCTACGGTATTCGGGAGTTGCACAATCTCATGGTCTAAGGAAATGATACTTGACATTAGAAAAGCTTTAGCAAACGAACTACACGATCTTGTGCTACGCTTAGGATTGGGTCTTGTCCATCACATCATTCTCCTAATGATGTGATCCCGTTATCAATGACATCCAATGTCCATGGTCAGGAAACCATGACCATCTATTGATCAACGATCTAGTCAACTAGAGGCTTACTAGGGACATGTTGTGGTCTATGTATTCACACATGTATTACGGTTTCCGGTTAATACAATTATAGCATGAGCAATAGACAATTATCATGCACAAGGAAATACAATAATAACCATTTTATTATTGCCTCGAGGGCATATTTCCAACATGTACAACCCCCCAAACTGGGTGAGCTGCTGCTTTTTACTCCAAACCTTCCCTCTTTCTTTGTCATAAATATTTACCTTGTTATTTCACAGTAGGAACTACGAAAAGCTGTGAGAGAGACTCACAGCCCGTCTCCACAGCCAGATGACCCTGATCCGGCCCTCGATCCCGGACTCGAAGAAGATCCGGACATATTCGTGGAGCTCATCGACAGGATGTTTTATTAGTTAGGTTGCGACGACGCCTTGGTGGCCATCACCACCGATTATCCTGGACTACTCCCTACATCGCATGTATGTAAAACCGGAGTCCCAACTTCCGAGAAGGATCCCCTTTTTCGCACTTGACCCACCGCACACATATGGTGTCTTGCAGGGAAGGCCCTCGGGACGCCATGCCGAACCCGCAGTGACTCACCAATAAGGGGCAGTGAAACCGGGTAGGCTTAACAGGAAGGCGGTCAGGACTGAGATGCCGTCGCAGAGGTATGAAAAAGAACCCTGCTCCGTGGTTATTGTCTTTAAAGTATAATAACGTTCGTGGTTAAAACCAGGAAAAACGCTCGCCGGACCGTATCCGGAGAGCCTGCCGGCCATGCCTCCACCAGTCGGGCTCCAGAGCCGGACTTGGAGGCAGATGCTAACGTGGGGACAACGCCGGATATTCCTCCTACCGAGGATGCGGATAGGCTGTCCACCACAAATTTCGAAGTGGAGAGTGTCATGAAGCACAGGCGTCGCCAGGCCGTACTCCGCGACCCCAATTTTTCTAAAGAGGCATTTGATGCCTTCAACTCAGGGGATGCGTACATCTGAGCTGCTAAAAATGGTCTTGCCAGAGCCACGGACCAGTATGTAAAGGATATACACGGGTAAGAAAATCTAATAATTATATATATACCAGTAGCCCCTGAGACTTGAAACAGTTGGCACAACTGATTTAAGGATCATTATTTGCATAGGTTCTTATTGAGAAGAATACCTAGTTGTCTCAAGAGCTGGAGGAGTGCGAAGCCCAGCTACGGGCCGCAGTTGCCAAAATGCAGGAGTCCCAAAAGGCCCCATCTTGTAAGACTTGTTCCTATCTCAAAGAACGAAATGTACCAGTTAATATTTGGCTTGCATGCTAATCGAATCAATAGATTCTGCAGAAGATCCAGAGTGAATCCGGAGGAGCAACATGCTCAACGACAGCTGAAGGCTGGCAAGCGCGTGCTTACACAAGTAAGGCGGGAGAAAAACGATCTCCAGGATGCCAATACCCGGCTGGATGTTGAACTGAAATATGTTCGGGCCCAACTGGCTGACTCCGTGAAGGTGAATAAAAGGCTTCGACGCGGCATTTTCAGTAAGTGCTTGAGCGAACTTCTATAGAGTTCGGCGAAGAAAACAGCTAACAGAGCTATATCTGTAGGTATGCTGACAGGCCGTCCCGGAGAGGAGATGCCCGGGTCTGCCGGAGATCTTCTGCCAGAGCTCTCACAACTGCACGAACAAGTTCGGCAGGTGATGCAGGACCTTGCCCAGGCCTTGTGGCCATCCGCCTCCCTGCCAGGAGGCATGGGGGATCTTGTAGAGATACTCAAGGGAGCGCGGAGGCGCTTCCGATTATGGAAGATATCTGCCTGTCGACAAGGTGCGAGGGAAGCCTGGGCCATGGTGAAGACTCGATATACCAAGGCTGACCCGAACCATATGGCGGAGGTCAGACCTGTAGGGCCTGGCGGGAAAGAGATCCCCGTCAGCTTGGTGTATGACCAGGTGAAATTAGCCGCAAAGTATTCCCAACGGGATTGTAGGCTAGACAGCCTGTTAGATGGTATAGAAGAAGAATTTTGTTAGTCTAAGTGACTGTGTACTTCGAGTGACATATATTATCCCTAGCTGGATTGTAAATCATTTGTCATGGCGGACCTTTTCGCTTCGACCTCCCGACCCGACAGTCCGGAGTGTATCCGAATGCCCACTAGGTTATATAAAAAGCGGGGTACGCATGGAAACCAGGCGTAGGGGTCATAAGTGCTTGAACGGACAAGTACCCAACTAGTTATGTTATATTACATGGATAGTAAGAAACATCTTCCAGGGAGAATAGTTCCGTTAAGGGTTCCTTTCCCTGGGTACACATGCATTAATGTGCATGTCCGAACTGCGACAAGAGACGCGGGATATAAATATCTAGGGGTATGTATTCTAATAAGTAAAAAAATCATCCTTTGTTTGCCGACCGAATATTCCCTTAAGAATGCTAGCTTTCGGCTTCACCCAGTCTGAGGTACACGTCCGGCTGACCCGGTAGTAACAATCGCAGAGGTGCTCCCCTTATGCCCTAGCCGAATTAACGGGAACGTAGGGCATAAACACAAGAGCCAGGCAACCCAGCTTGGCCAAAACTTAAGTCATATCCATGCATATAATGGCATAGAAAAGGTGCATGTGTCAAAATAACACATGTGCGGCAGGCATAGAGCCCGGATCACAATTATATTTAGCTTCTGTATAAGAAGCCCCCAGGTACAATGAGCACGCTTAGCGCGTACGAATTGTGCAATCAAGACACAGTTTAACCTTTCAAGGCCGCGAAGAAAAGAAAGAAAGACAGAAAAATATAGATATGAATATATGTAAAAAATTGATGGAGGTAAGGAGACGAACACAGAGTCCGGCGCTAGGCGTAGAACCTTTGGAGTCTGGCCGCGTACCATGGGTTTGGCTCGAGTCGATTGTCCGATGCATCCCGCAGATGGTACGCTCTCAGAACTTTGTCAATAATGAAGGGACCTTCCCATTTGGGTTTGAGCTTGTCCTTTTTCTTCTCTGGTAGGCATAGAACGAGTCCGCCAACATTATAAGTTTTGGCCCATACTTCTCTGCTTTGATATCGTCGAGCCTGTTGTTGATAGAATGCGGATCGGGCTTTTGCCACGTCATGCTCCTCCTCCAGGGCGTCCAAACTATCCTGTTGATCCAGCCCGGCTTCTTTCTCTTCGTACATGCACACACGAGGTGAGTCATGAATGATGTCGCAGGGCAATACCGCCTCTGCGCCATACACCATAAAGAAAGGTGTGTATCTAGTAGTGCGATTTTGCGTGGTCCGCAGCCCCCATAGTACGGAGTCGAGCTCCTCGACCCAGTGCGTATCTGATTTTTTCAAGGACCGCACTAGTCTGGGTTTAATGCCGCTCATTATAAGACCATTTGCTCGTTTGACTTGACCATTAGTTTGAGGGTGATAGACGGATGCATAATCGAGCTTAATGCCCATGTTGCCGCACCAGGTTTTTACCTCCTCGTCTGTAAAGTTCGAGCCGTTATCGGTGATGATACTGTGGGGGACACCGTAGCAGTGTACAACCCCGGATATGAAATCTATCACTGGTCAGGATTCAGCCGTTTTAACTGGTTTGGCTTCTATCCATTTGGTGAATTTATCCACCATGACCAATAGGTACTTTTTCTTATGGCTTCCTCCTTTAAGGGGTCCGACCATATCAAGGCCCCAGACCGCGAAGGGCCAAGTAATGGGGATTGTTTGGAGGGCGGTAGGTGGCATATGGATTTGGTTTGCAAAGAGCTGGCAACCGACGCAATGTTGAACGAGGTCCTGTGCATCTACTTGAGCTGTCGGCCAGTAGAAAGCTGTAGGAATGCCTTACTTACAAGGGCCCGAGCTGCGGCGTGATGGCTGCCGAGTCCAGCATGAATTTTTGCCAAAAGTTGTCGTCCTTCCTCCTCGGAGATGCACCTTTGCAGTACTCCAGTAGCGCTTTTCTTATGAAGCTCTCCGTCATGGACCTTGTAGGCTTTAGACCACCGCACAATGCAACTGCCTTGCTTTGGTCCTCAGGGAGTTCTTGCCTATTTAGGTAAGCCAAGAAGGGTTCTGTCCACGGGGCGATGACAGCCATAATCACGTGGGCCGAAGGTGTTATCTCGGTGGCGGAGCCTCCGATTACGTCAGAGTGTTCGAGGTCTGGTGTTGTGGCCGGATCCGGGCTATTGTTGCCGGTCTCCCCTTCCCACACCACAGATGGCTTAAACAGCCTTTCCAAGAAGATATTAGGTGGGACAGGGTTGCGCTTAGTGCTGATTCGGGCGAGGATATCCGCCGTTTGATTGTTTTCTCGGACCACATGGTGGAATTCGAGCCCCTCGAATCGAGCTGACATTTTGAGGACGGAATTGCGATAAGCCATCATTTTTGGGTCCTTGGCATCAAAATCTCCATTTATTTTTAGATATTGCGAGGTTCAAATCCCCATGCACTTCTAGGCGTTGAATGCCCACGGAGACTGCCATCCGGAGACCATGCAACAGGGACTCATATTCGGCTGCGTTGTTGGAGTCTGTGTGTAATATTTGGAGTGCGTATTGGACTGTATCTCCGGTTGGGGATGTCAGGACGACGCCTGCTCCTAGACCCGCCAGCATTTTAGAGCCATCGAAGTGCATGATCCAATTGGAGTACGCGCCGTATTCTTTAGGCAGTTCGGCTTCTGTCCATTCGGCGACAAAATCGGCCAGTACTTGTGAATTAATGGCTCGCCGTGGTTTGTATGATATGTCAAACAGGAGGAGCTCAATAGCCCATTTAGCAATCTGGCCCGTGGCATCGCGGTTGTTTATAATGTCGTTGAGTGGAACCTCGGAGGCCACCATAATTGAACACTCTTGAAAGTAGTGTCGTAGTTTTCGGGATGCCATGAAGACCGCGTATGCTATCTTTTGATAATGTGGGTACCGGGATTTGCATGGAGTGAGAATAGTAGATATGTAGTATACCGGCTTTTGAAGCAGGAACTTATGTCCGACCGTTTCTCGTTCGACGACGAGCACTGTGCTTACAACCTGGTGTGTTGCCGCTATATATAACAACATTGGTTCACCGATATTTGCCGCGGCCAAGATTGGGTTGCTGGCCAAGGCAGCTTTTATTTCTTCCAATCCGTCCATAGCCGTGTCCGTCCACTCGAAGTATTCGGTGTGCCGAAGAAGGTGATAAAGAGGTAATGCCTTTTCCCCCAATCGGGAGATAAAGCGGCTTAAGGCAGCCATGCATCCAGTTAATTTCTGGATTTGCTTGAGGTTTGTTGGGATAGCCAACTGTGACAGAGCTTGGATTTTGGCCGGATTCGCTTCAATTCCTCTGTTGGAAACGATGAAGCCCAAGAGCTTTCCGGCGAGTACGCCAAAAATGCATTTTTCCGGATTGAGCTTAATGCCATATGTTCGGAGATTGTCGAACGTGAGCCACAAGTCGTATATCAAAGATTCGACATGTTTTGTTTTAATTACCACATCGTCTATGTATGCATCCACTGTTTTGCCAATTTGTGCTTCGAGGCATGTCTAAATCATGCGTTGATAGGTCGCACCAGCGTTTTTGAGCCCGAAAGGTATGGTGTTGAAACAGAAGGCGCCGTATGGGGTAATGAATGCCGTTGCGTCTTGATCGGGCTCCGCCATCTTGATTTGATGGTATCCAGAGTATGCGTCGAGGAAATACAATGAGTCATGTCCCATGGTAGCATCGATAATTTGGTCGATGCGGGGGAGAGGGAAGGGATCCTTGGGGCAAGCTTTGTTAAGGTCCTTAAAATCGACACATAGGCGCCAGGATTTGTCCTTCTTTGGTACCATCACCAGGTTTGCTAGCCAGTCCGGATGTTTTATTTCTCTGATGAATCCGGCCTCGAGTAACTTGGCTAGTTCTTCTCCATGGCTTGTCGCTTGGGTTCGGAGAAACGCCGAAGAGTTTGCTTGACCGGCTTGTATTCCTTTAGAATGTTTACGCTATGCTCGGCCAGCCTGTGTCGGATGCCTGGCATATCTGAAGGATGACAGGCGAAGATGTCCCAATTCTCGCATAAGAACTCCCGCAATGCGGCGTCTGTTGTGGGGTTTAGTTGTGCCCCGATGGATGCTGTTTTTGTATGGTCCCTTGGGTGGACCTGGAATTTGACTATTTCATCCGCTGGTTTAAAAGAGGTGGACTTGGGTCTTTTGTCGAGTATCACGTCATCCCTGTCCACTATAGAGCACAGCCCAGTTAGTTCTTCAGCCGCGAGGGCTTCGGACAACGCTTCGAGGGCCAGTGCGGCGGTTTTGTTTTCGGCGCGGAGTGCTATGTCTGGATCACTAGCTAGAGTGATGATTTCATTGGGCTTGGGCATCTTGAGCTTCATGTACCCGTAATGGGGTATAGCTTGGAAGATCGTGAATGCCTCTCACCCTAGAAGGCATGGTATCCGCTGCTAAACGGGGCCACTTGGAATGTGATTTCTTTGGACCTGTACTTCTCCGGCATGCCGAATACCACATCTAGTGTGATTTTTCCCGCACATCGTGCCTCCCGACTAGGGATGATTCCTCTGAAGGCCGTGCTGCTTTGCTCAATGCGGCTCTTGTCTATCTCCATTTTTCTAAGAGTCTCCTCATAGATGAGGTTTAATCTGCTGCCACCGTCCATGAGTACTTTAGTAAGCCAGAAGCCATCCACAATTGGACTAAGGACCAAAGCGGCTGGAGCTCGGGCTGTGCGGAATTGAGGTTCCTCACTGGCATTGAAGGTTATGGCCGCGTTGTTCCATGGATTTATCGTTGCGACGTGACAGACTTCGGCGACGCTGCGAAGTGCCCGCTTGCGCCTATTGTTTGAGGCGAAAGTCTCAAAGACTGTCAGTACTATATTGTTATTTTCCGCGGGAGGGTGCTCTGCGGTATTGTTGACGAGGAGATCCTCGCCGCTCCTGGCCACCTGCCAGAGTATCCAACATGCTCTAAGGCTATGTGTTGGCATGGTATCCGATGTACTGTGAATTTTGCATGGCCCATTGAGCCATCCCTCCAATACGGTTCCGCGCCCTGTAGTGGGTTTTGGCTTCTTTGTAATTGGATTAGGTGACTTACGAGAGTACACCCTTTTAGTTCGGATAGAGGGTTTAGTTAGAGACGAAGGATCCCAGAATTGTGTTTGGGATTTCCATGTGCTTTCCATCGCACAGTAATTACGTACTATGGACGCCAAGTCAGCGAAGTGTGTTATATCACGGCGACTTATGGCGTTGGGGATTCCCTTGTCCGTGCAATTTTAACAAAATAATGAAATTGCGTCTTCCTCGCGACAGTCCTTCGCCTTGCTTATTGCAAGGAGGAATCTGGCCCAATAGTGATGTACTGTCTCTTGGGGTTCTTGTCTAATATGGGAAAGATCACTTATGTGAGGGTGGGTGGGTAGATTTAAGTCCAAACCCTGGCCCGGTCTGAGACCCAAAGGAGTTTCCGAGCTTGGTAGTTCGGGCTCTGGGACATTGCCCAATGGTACTAGCCCAATGTTCGATTCCAGGTTCGAAGCTTGGGCCATGTCCTCCCGTAGACGTATATCCGGCTGGGAGAGCTCGGGAATCCAGACATAGTTTGTCCTCAAAATAGAGGAAGAATCGCTGCATCGCTCCTCCACCACCGCTATCTGATGGGTAACCGGCGGAGATTTATTCTCCCTTTGGTCGGGTTTAAGCTTGATCCGATCATAGTCCGTATCGACTCCCAAGGCGGCGATGCGATCCAAGAGCTCATTCAAAGAAGAGTGCTCCATTGGATCCATCTGCTCGGTGAATCCCGAGCCGGCATGGAGGCTGTTTTTGATGACCCGAGAAGTCATCGTCGGCACGATGACCAATGGGGCGGTCACGACGAAGCCGCCTAATCGGAGAGTTTGGCCTACAGCCAGGGCTCCCCCAGAGGTAACATTGTCCCTGACAACAAGGCGAGCCATCAGGCCTTACCGTGACGGAACAGTGGAACTCTCAATGAAAGCACCAATGTCGGTGTCAAAACTGGCGGATCTCGGGTAGGGGGTCCCGAATTGTGCGCCTAAGGCGGATGGTAACAGGAGGCGGGGGACACAATGTTTACCCATGTTCGGACCCTTGCGATGGAGGTAATACCCTACTTCCTGCTTGATTGATCTTGATGATATGAGTACTACAGGAGTTGATCTACCACGAGATCAAAGAGGCTAAACCCTAGAAGCTAGCCTATGGTATGATTGTTGTTGTCCTACGGACTAAAACCCTTCGGTTTGTATAGACACCGGAGGGGCTAGGGTTACACAAAGTCGGTTACAAGGGAGGATATCTACATATCCGAATCGTCAAGCTTGCCTTCCACGCAAAGGAGAGTCCCATCCGAACATGGGACGAAGTCTTCGATCTTGTATCTTCATAGTCCAACAGTCCGGCCAAAGTATATAGTCTGGCTATCTGAGGATACCCTAATCTAGGACTCCCTCAATGGGTGCTTGACTGGATGACAGAAAACACTCACTACAAAGTACCAACCTCTGAATTGCGTCATGCCATTCTAGTCAGTCCTCCCACTGAAGGTGCAAGGTGCATCTATGATGAACCAGAACTTTCAAATCATCTGATGCAAGTGCTGATGAAGCCTTTCAAGCCAGGCCAAGCTCCAAGGACCACATTCCTCATCAAGGAATTGCTCTATGTGCCAAGGACGATATATAGAATATTGACCAAAACCCTTGGTCCAATCAAGGGCCATAACTCTGATGATGAAGAAGTTGTTCGCATAATGAAGAATCTGCTGTTCAATATCATGCATGGTATTCCTATCAACTACCACGATTTATTCATGAGGACTTTGGCCAATGTAGCTCTGTCACCATTTGAATTGAAGCCTTACGCTCCCTAGATTATGAGATTCATTAGATCAAGGTCTTCAATTCATTACAAGGCTGATTTTCAAAATCATCTCAGCTACTTGCCCCTGCTTGAAGTCCTCAAAAGGACCATTTCCTCAGCTGATGAGAACGGCAAGGCTGTTGTTATAGATGAAGGCACTCGTCCATTGGATGGATTGTTTCGCAAAGCTGCATCTTATTCCACCAATGATGACTCTGCAGCACAAGACTCTGCCACAAAAGCTTCAAAGCAAATTCCTCAAGCCACTGCTCAATGAGTGATGACTGATCGTGAGCTTCTCTTAAGTCTTCATCAGAAGGTCGATCACAATCCAAAGTGGGTCCAGCGTCAATTCAGTTCAATTCTTCAAAATATGATGATCACACAAAATACTGTGAAGAAGAACCATTACTACTTGCATGAAGTTTTTGATCGCACTTGGGTCATATTGTCTCACCTCTACGGTGATGAAGATCTCAAGCAGATGGGCTTCCAACAGGACTTTGACTGGTCCCAGCCTCCTTCGAAGAAATTCAAGAAGGTCAAAGTTCCTCACTTGGTCACCAGTTCATATTCTTCAGCGCGTGAGACTGATGAAGCCGAAGACTTGAACGACACCGCGGCAGGCCCTACTCCAATGGACGACCCCAACAATGCTGACGCTCCACCAGCAACATCATTATGATATTCTTCAGGGGCGTTAGTCCTAATTTTCATCCCTTTTTCACCATTCGATGACAAAGGGGGAGAAATTTGAGAGTTAGTCTTCAAGCGGGTCTCTATATATGGGCGTTTTTGTTAAGTTGTCCCGATCTTCTGAAGTGTTTGTTGATCGAGTTGTAAACTTAAGTCCTATGGTGGTCTGATACTTTTGCTCTATTTTCTCCATGCTATTTCCTCAAGTTCGTTAATGCAGGCATGCTAAATTTCATCAGACACCACATTTCATCATGCATTTCAAATTGTTCATATCACATGTTAAATGCGTGTATGAATTACAAGATATAGGGGGAGATCTCCATGGTTCTACTCAACAATGTGCATTTTCAATTCAAAGCAAATTTCTCACATATGCACATCTTCAGGGGGAGTTCTTCTATATCTTGCAATCAAATTCCTCAATATCAGTATTTACATTTCATATGTTTATCCCCACTGAAAACTTAACCTATATTGTCATCAATCACCAAAAAGGGGGAGATTGTAAGTGCACCTAGTGCCCCTTAGTGATTTTGGTGTATTGAAGACTTATAGGTTAAGGGACTAATGTGTTTGTGAGTGTACACAGGTCTATAAGTCTATGAGGAGTTTGATATTTACGATGAAAGTCGACCCATAAAAATGAATGTCTTCAGCTGAAGACTTTGGTTTTCTTGAAGACTTTGAAAGTGAAGAAATTGGTGTGACCGTGAAGACTTGATATTCATGTGAGGATTATGAAGCGTGAAGACTTTTGTCTTTGTAGTTTTGTTTTCTCTTTCTTGAGTCATAGGAAACACAATACTGTTAAAGGGGGTCGAGGTAAAACTAAGGAAAAGTTCCCAAGTGATGCTCATCTCAAAATCCTACACCTACCCAATCCTCTCGAGTGAAGCCATTGAAAATCCCATACAGTTAAGTCAATTTCTTCAGTGACAGAGACAAAGATCTTCTGGTCTCTAAGGAATTTGTTCTGACTGAGGAGTTAGGAATTCGCCAGTGCGGATTGCCTACAAATGAGGAACATGATAGCCCTGAGGAATTTGATACTCAAATATCTGACCGCTGTTGTGCTACGCGCCAGTTGTCCCAAAATATTTATATCTTATCATATCGGGTTGCTCCCTAGGCTATAAATAGCCGCCCCCTACAACCACTAGTTGGTTGGCTGCTCCAAGAGAAACTGACACTTGTCATTGAGAGCATCCCATCCTTCGAGGACTTTGAGCGAAAATCAACAGTGAGGAAAACCCAAGCTCAAACACCTACAAACCCAAAGTGATTGAGCATCATTGAAGAGATTGTTCCTGTGTGGAACCGATGCTTGTTACCTTTGAGGACTGTGTATCCTCGAGACGGTTACGCATCATGGTCTAGAGCATCCAAGAGGAAATTGTGGATCGCCGAGTGACTGAGTCTGTGAAGGTTTGGAAGTCACCTGAATACTTACCATGAGTGATTGGGCGAGGTCTGTGTGATCTTAGCTCAAGCATAATATAGTGAGGACTCTGTGTCCGGTATTGTGTGTCCTCAGTTTTAAACACCTAGCCTCTCCAACCAGACGTATGACTGTCACAACAGTTGGAACTGGTCTACCAAATCATCATTGTCAGTGTGAAAACCGGTGGATCTCGGTTAGGGGGTCCCGAACTGTGCGTCTAGGCCGGATGGTAACAGGAGACAAGGGACACTCTGTTTTACCCGGGTTCGGGCCCTCTCGATGGAGGTAAAACCTTACTCCTGCTTGATTAATATTGATGATATGGGTAGTACAAGAGTAGATCTACCACGAGATCAAGGAGTCTAAACCCTAGAAGCTAGCCTATGGTATGATTGTTGTGTATGGAGTTGATTCTCCCCTACGGACTACAACCCACCGGTTTATATAGACACCGGATAGGGTTAGGGTTACACAGAGTCGGTTACAATGGTAGGAGATCTTGAATATCGCATCGCCAAGCTTGCCTTCCATGCCAAGGAAAGTCCCATCCGAACACGGAACAAAGTCTTCAATCTTGTATCTTCATAGTCCAGGAGTCCGGCTGAAGGAATAGTCCGGCTATCCGAACACCCCCAATCCAGGACTCCCTCAGTAGCCCCTGAACCAGGCTTCAATGACGACGAGTCCGGCGCGCAAATTGTCTTTGGCATTACAAGGCGGGTTCCTCCTCCAAGTCCTTCATAGAAGATTGTAATCACCAAGAGTAGTGTCCGGCTCTGTAAAATAAGTTTCCACATATTGCCATAGAGAGAATAATATTAACACAAATCAAATCTGCTGACGTATTCTGTAGTGCACCATCACACCACAGCCAAGTCCTTTACTCGAATCGTTTTTACTTTCACACCTCAGCATGTTTTGCGAGGCAGTTTCCTTGGCACTTCTTGTCGAAGCAGAGATCGTGTGCCCCCCCTTTACAGGATCCTCATCAATACGGACGTGGGTAACCCAATCGTGCCCGTTAGCATGTGTTCTCGATTAAAGGCGAGTCCTAAACGGTTACGAGGAGGGCTCTTGGTATTCAACCTCTTATAAAGAGACCAAGGCCTTACTCCCCTTTTCAATCTCAAACGAGTTCGCCCGTCGCCTCGAGGTCCAACACTCTAGGCTTCAGATTCCAGGCGCTTCGGACCTTCGACAATGTCCGGTTCCGACCTCTAGGGCCGATGGATACCCTCCTCCGTCACGGAGGGGGACGTGCTAAAGTTGAGAGAGGCTAAGTTCTTGACCGCCGAAATCCCGCATAGGTTGCCTGTTCAAGGGCAAGCTATTCCTAGTCCCCATCCTAGCGAGAGCATAGTGTTCATGTCTCACTTCCTTCGGGGGTTAGGCTTCCCGATGGATCCCTTCATGAGGGGGCTGCTGTTTTATTACGGGCTGGAACTTCATGACTTAGCTCTGGAGTCCATCCTCCATATTTCCTTATTCATTGTTGTATGCGAAGCGTTCCTCCGTGTTACCCCTCACTTCGGATTGTGGCTCAAGACCTTTGGAGTGGAGCCGAAGATGATCGAGGGACGACATGCAGAGTGCGGAGGTGCTGTCATAAGTAAGAATGCTGATGCTCCATGGCCCGAGGGCTTCTTTCAAGAGGAGCTCGGCTTGTGGCAACGAGAATGCTTCTATATCACCGCTCCCAGGAGTGCCAAGTGGGCGGCGCCTCCTGTCTTTCGCTCGGGTCCCCCAACACGGCTGGCGTCATGGGTCAACAAAGCATTAGATTGGGGGTTATCCAAAGACGTGCCCCTGTTGCAAGGCTCCATTAGGGATCTCCTAGTAGGAGACCTCAACCTGGTCAAGGTGACGCAGGTCATGCTGATTCGCCGAATATTACCCGGCAAACGTCGCCCCCTTCTCCTGTGGGAGTTTAATCCAGAGGGACCGCGAACTCTCCAGAATTTCATGGGCGCAACACCCGCTGAGATGTATAGACTGTTCTTCGGATCACAAGAGATGTGTCCGGAGTTAACCGAGGACGCAGGTCTAAGCTGCAATCGCCCGGATACTCAGGTAAGCGACCTCGTGCCCGGACCTTCTATCCGTATGGTCGTTATAAACTTGCCCCTAAAAGAGCCGTCCTTTTGAGCAGGAGTAGATAGCGAAGGCAAAGCTGATCAGGTGTCCGGCTCCCCTTCCTGAAACCAGGCCGGATCCTGTGCTGGTCAGGATGCTGGAGACAATGCCTTTGGCGGGGGAGGACAAGGAAGCTATGGCCTCCTCGAAGGAGGCTGCTCCAAAGGGAGGAACCAACAATTCTTTTCCCGAGGGGAAGAAGAGATCCGCCTCTGACGACCAGGAAACCGTGGTCTCGAAACGGGGGAGAAAATCCTCGTCAGAGGGTCCGGTGCCGGGGAGTTCCTCGGCCGGACTATGCCCTCAAGGGGGTCAGCCCTCCAGCGAGCCGTAAGTAGAGAGAGGTGTTTCTTTTGGGGGATGAGAGAAATCTTTGATTTATATCTGAGAAGACTAACTGAAATTTTACCTTGCAGCTCGGACCTCAGCCCTTCTCAGCAGAGCTCGCCTTCGGGGGATCTTCTTCCGGAGATGATGGAAAGCGGGACGCCTCCCCCTGCGGTGCCGCCTAGAGAGGCGGGCGACCCTGAGGTGTCGTCGCGGAGAGTTTCCCCGAATCCGGCCGGCGCGGAAGGCGGCAGTGCGGTCCCCCAAGGTTCTCCGCATCCGGCCTTCGAAAGGGGCCATAGGACAAGTCTGGCACCGTCTAGTGCTCGGTCGGAGGAGCTAAAGATTCTGCTGGGGTGAGCTTGTATCTCAGAGGAGCACTGTGCATTGATGGGCACGGTGATTGAAAGGATTTCATCCGCAGAAAACGGATTGCATGACACCGTCAAAAGTTTACTGACGGGTTTTGAGGTATGTTAGATAATGTACACTTTTGTTAGTTGCGCATAAATAAGATGCGCCCTGTGTAGATAGTAGCCCCTGAGACTCTGCACATTGTCAAGAAATGACGGCACGTAGAGGATCATAATCCCAGGTCTAAGATGTCGCCTTTGAATGTAGGTGGCGAGGTGTCCGGAATCAAGCCGGACTAATGATGTGGCCGAACTAAAGCGGCAATTGGACGTGGCGGATGCCGACATCGCTCTTGTCAATAAGCGGCTTGATGAGGCTCAAGGTATGGAATTCTTCGGGCGGTGCCAGGTAAGAAGAGCTTTATGCCAGTGTCTTACAATGTGTGTGCTTGACGCAGATGGTGTGGCCGCCGTGGAGAATCTTAGGGCAAAACTTGCCCGAGCGAAGGAGCAAGCTAGAAAAAGCGATGCGGCTGCCAAGGAGGCCCTTGAATAGCTGAGAGCCGAACAGGCTGCTCATTGCCGAAGCAAAGAGGAGATGGCCAAGATGGCCGAAGAGTTAAGAAGTGCTACCGACCGTTGCAAACTTCTTGAAAAAGAAGAACAGGCAAAACAGACGGATTTAGAAAAGGCCGTTGCCGATGCCAAGGACGCTCGCTCTGCGATGAGAGCTGCGAAAGAGGAGCTACGTCAGGCCGAACAGATTGCGGCTGGAAAGCCCTTTATGCTGTGGAGGAAGTTTTGTGATCCGAAGTTTGCTCCGTTGGACCAGATGTGGAGTGTGAAGGACACCTATCTGGACTTGGCAACAAGTGCCGCTGATGCGACCGAACACTTTCGAGATCAGAAAGATTACGAAGTGGAAAAGCTTTTCTAGTCGTAGTTTCATAATCCAGAGCGTCCACTGGCAGTGGATGATCGTTTGGCTCAATGGGCCGAACTGAATAGGTTGTCTGGACTCGCCATGAAGTACGTCATGGATCATCTGTGGCCGGGGAGATCGGAGCCGAAGAGCTATTTCAGCTTGGTGCAGCAATTCCTTGATGCGGTGCCGCGTATAAATGCAATTAAGAGGTCAGCATGCATAGAGGGCGCACGGATGGCTCTTGCCCATGTTAAGACATACTGGGAAGAGATGGAGGCCACTGTTGTTGCGTCCCGAGATTCGGACCAAAGCCGAGTACCTTCCGAGCACTATTTTCAAGAAGTTCTTGAAGGCGCTCGTGTAATAGAGATGCAGTGCCCGAAAGATGCTATGTTAAGATAGCATATGTAATTATGAAGTAATATTTTGATAAACTGTAGTGGCTTATTTTATACTTGTGCCTCCAAGTATTGTAAACACCTTCTAATCGGCCGTTTTAATATATATATATATATATATATATATATATATATATATATATATATATATATATATATATGTATATAATCTGAAAGATGGCAGTCGTTGGCTTCAGCCCGCACGCACATAGTGCGGGGGTGCTCGCAGAAGACGCATTCTCACACTTAACCCAACGTCTTGGTCCTACAAAGGAGGTGATAGCGCAGCGGGCCAGGCAACCGGACTATAATGCTTTAACACTTTCACTTAGCCATAGGAGTTTGAAAATGAGACTCTTTAGGTAGCTCCTTGGTGGCAACTGCGCACGTCCGAATTCGGGGCGCGTATGTGCCTGACCGGGAAGCGGTCCTTCGTCAAAGCGGAGGAATCCGATAGATTCCGATCGGTCATCGAGTGGCTGACCAGTCTCACGCTACATCATGACAGTCAGTTTTCGGCTTTCTCTACTGAGGTGCTCGCCCTGGCCGAACCGGGGGCACAATCGCAGTAGTTCTCCTGGTGCTACCTTAGCTGATAAAGCAGAACATAAGGTAGCCGAACTCAGGAGCCGGGCAACCCAAAATTTGACCAAAGACATGATTCGGAGCTGATGCATATAATGCCAAAACTCGCGATGCCGAACACTCCCTAAGGTGTTCGGTCTTGATGAGTGCGGGCCAAACAACACTCTTTATTGAAAATGCCCCTAGTGTCTAGGTATGTGCAAAAATTCTGACGTGGCCACATGCCAAGGTGCCAGCCTCCTCCTTGGTTATATTAGAAAGAGAAACCAGGGGATGTGTAGCAACAAGAGACAGTAAAAAAGGTTTACGCAGGGTCTTAATATAAAAAGAATCCTTTAGCACGGGTCCCTACTGCACGTCTGCTCCTGTGTCTCCGTTGTGCCGTATCCTGGACGGGCGCCGCATGACGTTCATCTGTGAAAGAGAGGAACTGAGTTGAAAACGGGTCGTGCAAAAAAAGGAAAGAAAATTAAAATAAGCAAAGCATAAAGTAAGATATGGAATTTTGAGCTTTATTGTCTCTTATTGTATATGCGTGGAGCCCCTTGTGCGGGGGTATATGGCTTCTAGGTCTGCATCAATGATGATTCTGCACCGAACTCGTCTATCCGCATTCGTGGTCTTTAAATGACCTATTTTGAAGTTTTTTGGCCGGTGAGGCCATTTTGCTGTGGGGCTGTTAAAGCGGCCGCACTGTCCTCCGCTTGGGGAGGCGCACTTTAGTGCTTCCCCATCAAAGAGATGATGCCTCGTGGACCGGGCATCTTAAGCGTAAGAGATGCATAATGTGGTATTGCGTTAAATCGAGCGAAAGCTTCACGTCCCAGTAGTGCTTGATAGCGACTTGAGAACGGGACGACGTGGAAGGTCAGCTTTTCGCGACGGAGGTTATCGGCAGAGCCGAATGTGACTGTGAGCCGGAGAAAACCCATACAATGGGTGTCCGGACCAGGTATTACCCCTTGAAAGGAGGTTTTGCTGGATTCTTGCTGGGTTTATCCCCATGTGCTGTATAGTATCCTGATATATCAAGTTTAGTCCGCTGTCGCCGTCCATAAGGACATTTGAAAACTTGAGTCCGCCAATTGTTGGATCGAGTATCAAGGCAGTCCATCCTACATTCTTGATATTCCTAGAATAATCTAGCTGATCGAAGGTGATCGGTATTGACAACCAGTGGCAGGATCCGTTGGGGATGGGACGTGTGGTGCGTACCTTTATGGGCACCGCACGTTTTGTTATGTGAAGTGAGTTCACCGTTTTTACTTCTTGTGGGAAGTTCTTTTGTTTCCCGGTGCTCTGTTGTTGGGGTTCATCCTCGTCTTCGCTTGGTGTGTCGAGCCCCTTGCGTTCGGCATTGAGTCTGCCGGATTGTTTGAAGACCCAACAGTCTTTGTGGGTATGGTTAGCAGGCTTCCCGGGAGTGCTGTGTATCTGACATATCCTGTCCAGGATTTTATTTAAGTTGGATGGATCGTCCCTGTTATCCTGGGGGGCGATTTTTCCTGATTTTGGCGTGAGCCTTTGAATCCGGCGTTGACTGTCATGCTCTTCGGACATTTGTCCTTAGTCCGGCGACGGTCCTTGTTGCGTCGCGTTCTTCCGTTTCCATCCCTGGTTTCGGATGTACTTGGGTCGCTGGGGCCGCACCTTGCCAACCAGCTGTCCTCTCCTGCACAAAAGCGGGTCATGAGGCTTGTTAGTGCGGCCATTGTTCTTGGCTTTTTTTGGCCGATGTGTCTGGCGAGCCATTCATCTCGGACATTATGTCTGAAAGCTGCTAAGGCTTCGGTGTCCGGACAGTCGACTATCTGATTCTTTTTAGTGAGTAATCTATTCTAGAACTATCGAGCTGATTCTCCGGGTTGTTGAGTTATGTGACTAAGATCGTCTGCATCCGGAGGGCGAACATAGGTCCCTTGAAAGTTTGCTCGGAAAGCATCCTCGAGCTCTCCCAGCTTCCAATTGAGTTTTCGGGAAGGCTTTTAAGCCAATGCCGGCTGGCCCTTTAAGCTTGAGGGGTAGATATTTTATGGCGTGGAGATCGTCTCCTCTAGCCATGTGTATGTGGAGGATATAATCCTCGATCCAGACTCCAGGGTCTGTTGTACCATCGTATGCCTCTATGTTTACGGGTTTGAATCCCTCTGGGAATTCATAGTCCAGGACCTCATCGGTGAAACATAGGGGGTGTGCAGCACCCCTATATTTGGGTATGCCGGACTTTGATGATGGCTTCATAGCGTTGCTTGCGAGAGCTTGCTTTCTTGGCCCATAAATGGACCTGACTGGGCCATGATGCGAATCCTTAAGAGGGTCGCGTGCCGATTTAGGTGCGGCGCCGCTTGTCGCTTTATGGGGTCGTCTATCCGACCGTGCGGTTTTTTCGTTTTTTGAATGCGAGGGTTCTGAGGCCTCCTTGTCGAATTCAGGCAGTAGCTTTCTTTTCGGATAGCTTTTAGTGTGGCGACTATCACTGTACTTATCTGTGGCATTGATTACCTTGCTCCATCTGATCCGGAGTGCATCTTTCGCTGTTTTTAGCTTCTGCTTCTGCTTTTTTAGGCTGCGTGCAGTTGCAACGAGCCTCTCATGGAGATTTTTCCGCTCCATAGGTTTATTTGGCGTGAGGTCGTCCGGAATGCCATTTTCTCCGGGGGAGAGATGTTCGGTTTCTCTATCCGTGTTGCCCTGTTTAGACGGTTGCTCTAAGGCCTGCTCGTCGTCTACTGGCTCGTCCTGCTCTATGGCTGGGTTTTTGTCGAGGCGGGGCTTGGGCCGGCGTTTGCGCTGATGCCTTGATTGCTTTTCGGGGGGTCGATCTCTCGTCCCGTCCCCTTTTTCCTCGTTGTCACTTCCCTCAGGGGTGTCCACCATGTACACATCGTGAGATGAGGTGGCTGTCCAATGCCCTATGGGCATTGGTTCGTCGGTATCTCCTCCATCGTCATCCATGCCGTCGATGTCTTCGGAGCCGAAGTCAAGTATGTCGGTTAAATTGTCGACAGTGGCTACAAAGTGGGTGGTGGGTGGGTTTTAAATTTCCTCACCATCCGTATCCCACCCTTGCTGGCCGTAGACCGGCCAGGGCTCTCCTGATAAAGAGAGAGACTTAAGAGAATTCAGGATGTCACCAAAAGGCGGATGCTGAAAGATGTCCACTGCGGTGAACTCCATTACCGGCGCCCAATCGGATTCGATTGGCAGGGGCGCGGGGGGCTCGGAGTTCGGAAAGGAATCCGGCTCCTCGGAGTCACGGGCCATGTGGAGTGCGGGGCTGGGGTTCAGCTCGATCGCCTCTAAGATCGCAGCCCCTGAGGCAGTGTCCAACCGCTGATCCTCGATCGGCACAGAAGGTTCTGAATCAATGGTCGAAACCGATGCGCGTGCTGCCTCCAAGGCGCTGTTCTGCGGCAGAGCTATATCCTGCCCATCGAGACAGTGCGGCACGCTTGGCTGAGGCTTGAATCCATCGAAGATCAAGTCTCCGCGGATGTCAGTCGTGTAGTTCAGGCTTCCAAACCTGACCTGATGGCCAGGGGCGTAGCTTTCGATCTGCTCAAGGTGGCCAAGCGAATTGGCCCGCAGTGCGAAGCCGTCGAAGACGAAGATCTGTCTGGGGAGAAAAGTCTCACCCTGGACCGCATCGTTGTTGAAGATCGAAGGAGCAATCGGGCCTACAAGCGACGACACAGAGGAACTCTCAATGAAAGCACCAATGTCGGTGTCAAAACCAGCGGATCTCAGGTAGGGAGTCCCGAACTGTGCGTCTAGGCCGGATAGTAACAGGGGACAAGGGACACTTTGTTTTACCCAGGTTTGGGCCCTCTCGATGGAGGTAAAACCCTACTCCTACTTGATTAATATTGATGATATGGGTAGTACAAGAGTAGATCTACCACGAGATCAAGGAGGCTAAACCCTAGAAGCTAGCCTATGGTATGATTGTTGTGTATGGAGTTGATTCTCCCCTACGGACTACAACCCATCGGTTTATATAGACACCAGATAGGGTTAGGGTTACACAGAGTCGGTTACAATGGTAGGAGATCTTGAATATCGCATCGCCAAGCTTGCCTTCCATGCCAAGGAAAGTCCCACCGGACACGGAACGAAGTCTTCAATCTTGTATCTTCATAGTCTAGGAGTCCGGCTGAAGGTATTGTTCGGCTATCCGAACACCCCCTAATCCAGGACTCCCTCAATCATCTTCACCAAGCTACTGGTTCTATTTTCTCAACCCTTTCATTTCCTCATTCATGTGTTGATGAACTTGATCGTTACTGTTCGAAAACTTTGACTGAAGACTTTCTCAATTGACTCAGTCCTAATTCTCGAGTGACTTTGTCTTCAGCCTGCTTATCATGTTTACATGCTATTTGTACTATATGCTTGTTTTCATTTCATCATGATAACTGTTCTTCAGTTCTGTTATGCATGCATCTGAGTACCTATTCCGCTACTAAGTAGCTCGTTGCTTAGGAATTTCCTCACCTAGAAATTCCTCAGTGACGAATTTGTAAAAATTGCCTATTCACCCCCCTCTAGTCGATATAACACACTTTCACAAATGCACCACTCCCCATCTCCTTCTTATAGGGGGACGAGGCAGGGGATGGCCTCTCATAGGAAGCGACCGCCCCGCTCCTCCAATACAGACTTCCCACGCCTCCAACGGCTCGAGGAATCAGGGCCGACCCTTTGCTCCAACAAACATCGCTTGGTTTTCTGCCATGTAACCCGTCCCCACACTCTCCGCATCCACCACCTACCCTACTCAATGCATGAAGTACACATGGCGGATGCGCTCGAAGCATGGAGCAAGTGGGATGGAAGTTTCCACCCCGTGAGCGTGGGCCGTGGTCAATCCGCGGGCCAGGATATGAATTTTTCCGTAACGTTGCACACGACGCGCAGGAAAATCGAAAACTGGACCGGGCTCAAGATTAATGAAGAAGCAAAGAAGATCTCAAGGGTCCAACCTCTTCTGCACCCTTGTCTATGCACTTATTAGGACCTACCCCGACGACACTTGGCAGCGTGTTCGGGGCAGGCCCGAGGGCTTCTGTCGGTGCAACAAACCCTGGGTCCGTTGCCCTGAATGTGCATAGGCATGGGAGCAAGTTTACAGCACCAAGGGCAGGCCGAAGTACAAGAAATGAAGATTCTTGGAAGGTGAACATGCAGATCAAGAGGATCAAGACCAAGCCAGAGAAGTAAGAAATGACCAGGAGAAAAGCCTTCCTTGTTTGGCAGACTAACCCGACAAGGACGGGGTTACCCCCAAAAGAAGAGACACCCCGGCAAGGCCTACCGGGCTCACGGAGACGCAGACACCTCACCAAACCACTTCACCATGACGCAAGTCGTCTATCAGTGTGGTGTCAAGCCGCAAAGTGACTAAGTGGCAGCCATCTGCCACATGGCGGCCTCTTTCTACAGGGAATATCCACAAATGACACCCATCCTACGACGTGTCAAGCGAGCAGGTGCGAAGGTGGCAAAACTGCCCGGCAAGGCTTGCCGGGCAGACGACAATGTGATGTCGAGCGGCGCATTTAATTTGCTCTGTCAGCCTGCAGAGTTAGGTATGATAGCACTGTTTGCTATCTTATCAATGCATAATGACTGATATGCCACTGTGGTGACCCCTTAACCTATAAAAGGAGGCTCGATGCAACCTTAGAAGGGGTTGGACACTGGATTAGTGAATCCACACCCTCACATTTCATAAACTCGTAGTCGTTTCGCCCCGAGGCAACCCTGCCAGGAAAACGCACTACGACCACCACTATTTTTCCACCATCAATCCACCAAAGCAGGAGTAGGGTTTTATGCCTCACGGCAGCCCGAACCTGGGTAAAATTGCATGTGTGATCTCTGACGTGCTACCCCGCGCTCTTCTGCTCTTTGTGCAACATGGCGCCCCCCTTGCTGAACCAGCAAGGGACTCTTGGTCCCATAGGTGGTTGTGGTTTCCCGCGACAGGGGCCCTCTGGGGTAGGTAACACCCCTAATCCTGCTAGATTGACTATAAGGATCACAAGAACTACAACAATGCTCCTTTAGCTATATGGATGGAGGAGGAAGAAAGAGCTAGCTCTCCTCTTCTCCTTGCGTGAGTGTGTGGGTGTGTGTAGAATGAGCTGACCCCCTCTCTAGGGGGCTCCTGGGCGGTCTTATAGGCTGGCCTCCCAGGTTACAATGGATAAAATAAGAAGGGCGGAGCCCTGTTGTCATTGTCTCTATCTTCTAGTGGGGCCCGCCAACTATGGGGCCCACCGACTGCACGCCACTGTAGCATGTCATCCTCCACGTCACGGAGCAGTTGACACGGTGCCGGGCCACGCTGACGTTGGTCACCCCGGTTAGCGGAGCCACACACACTATAGCCACGCTCTCCTTGGTCAGCGGTGATGTGATACTTCTCCGTCATATCTATAATTTTTGATTGTTTCATGCCAATATGACACAACTTTTACATACTTTTGGCAACTTCTTATATGATTTATTGGAGTAACCTATTGATCCAATGCCCAGTGCCAGTTCCTGTTTTCTGCATGTTTTTTGTAATGCAGAGTATCCATATCAAACGAAGTCCAAATGCAATAAAATTCCACGAAGAATTATTTTGGAATATATGTGATTTTTGGGAGTTGGAATCACCGCAAACAAAGGCCCACATAGCCCACGAGACACCAGGGTGCGCCAGGGTAGCCTGGCTTGTGGTGGTGGGTTGTGCCCTCCTCGAACGTCGGTTGGAGCCCTACTTTGGGCGCAAGGAAGCATATACCTGGAAAATATCGTGTTAAAATCTCAGCAGATTCGGAGTTACGGATCTCCCGGAATATAAGAAATGGTTTTCGGCCAAATCTGGGGAACGCGAAACAGAAGAGAACAGAGAGGGAGATCCAATTTCGGAGGGGCTGCCGCCCCTCCACCACCATGGATACCAAGGACCAGAGGGAGAACTCTCCTCCCATCTATGGGGGGGGGGCAAGGAAGAATAATAAGGAGGGGGGCTCTCTCCCCCTCGCTTCCAGTGGCATCGGAGTGCCACTGGGGCAACAATCGGGATGATGATCTATATCAATAATCTTGCTACCGTCAACACCAACTTTCTACCCCTCTTTGCAGTGGTGTAACACCTCTTCCCCCCGCTGCAATCTCTACTTAAACATGGTGCTCAACTCCATATATTATTTCCCAATGATCTATGGTTATCCTATGATGTTTGAGTAGATTCGTTTTGTCCTGTGGGTTAATTGTGATCTTGGTTGGTATGATTGTGTATTTTATTTATGGTGTTGTCCTACGGTGCCCTCCGTTCTCGCGCAAATGTGAGGGGCCCTCGCTGTAGGGAGTTGCCATATGTTCATGGTTCTCTTATTGTGGGTTGTGAGAGTGACAGAGACTTAAACCCGAGTAACTAGGGTATGACGCATGCGAGTAAAGAGGACTTGATACTTAATTCTATGGTTGGGTTTCAAGATCTTAATGATCTTTAGTAGTTGCAGTTGCTTGCTAGAGTTCCAATCATATCCAAGTAGAGGAAGTATGTTAGCTCATGCCTCTCCCTCATATAAAATTACAAGCATGATTACCGGTACTTGTTATCGATTGCCTAGGGACAAATAACTTTCTTGTTGATAAAAGCTCTCTACTAAAACTAGCTTAGTTGTGTCTTTATATAAACAGCCCCTAGATTTTATTTATGTGCTCTTTATTATCTTGCAAACCTATCCTATCACACCTACAAAGTACTTCTAGTTTCATACTTGTTCTAGGTAAAGCAGATGTCAAGTGTGCGTAGAGTTGTATCGGTGGTCGATAGAACTTGAGGGAATATTTGTTCTACCTTTAGCTCCTCGTTGGGTTCGACACTCTTATTTATCGAAAACGGCTACAAACGATCCCCTATACTTGTGGCTATCAAGACCTTTTTCTGGTGCCGTTGCCGAGGAGTTATAGCGTGGGGTGAATATTATCGTGTGTGCTTGTTTGCTTTATCACTAAGTAGTATTTATTTTGTGCTCTTGTTTTATATCTTTCGTTATGGGTAGAAAATGCAAAATACCAAAAAAAATTAGTTGTACCTACTAAACCAATGGTTGAAGAACCACCCAAAATATATCATACTACTAAAGCTTTCTACTTGGATCATCTTCGATGCATTTGTGCTTGTGCTAAAAACCCAACTAGCTTAGTTGAGGGAAAATCATTAGATGAGCATGCTTGTTTGGTGTGACATCATTTATCTGAAAAAGGGGAACTTTTACAGCATCATATTAATACTATGCAATGATATGCTTGGAATTTATGTGAATTATATGATGTTACTTGGTGTTCTAAAGACCCTAAGAAACACCTTCCCTACCAATGTGATTTTATTGATAATGGAATCATATCTTCTTATGCCAAAGGTGTTTATAATTACTTTGATATCAAACAAATTGAAGAATTTGTTGCTTTTAAGGGTGCTTATGAAATTGCTTCTTTGATTGAAAAGTATGATGCTACTCCTTACAAATCTGAAAAATTTGCCATACTTAAATATTGTTATGATATTTATGGTTCTAAGGCCTATGTTAAACCATATATTGAGGACTCCTCTGCTTTCCAAGAAAAGACTAATATTTTGCAGGAGTCTATGGAAGAAGTTTATGAAACTGTGAGCTCATTAGATGAAAAAGATGATGAGGAGAGCGAAGAACAAACGGAGGAAGAGCGGATTAGCTACCCGTTCCCACCTTCTAATGAGAGTAACTCTTCAACTCATACATTACATAATGTACCTTCATGCTTACCGAAGGTTGAATGCTATGATAATTGCTATGATCTTGTTGATTCATTTGAAATATCCCTTTTTGATGAACTTGATGCTTGTTATGCTTGTGGCCAAGATGCCAATATGAATTATGCTTATAGAGATTAACTTGCTATTTTCCCTTATGTTAAACATGAAATTGTTGCTATTGCACCCTCACATGATAGTCCTATTATCTTCTTGCATTCTCCAAACTACACTATATCGGAGAAGTTTGCACTTATTAAGGATTATGTTGATGGGTTGCCTTTTACCATTGCACATGATAATTTTGATGAATGTAATATGCATGTGCTTGCTACTGCCACTTGCACTTATTATGAGAGAGGAACTACATCTCCGTCTCTTTATGTTTCCAACACGAAAAAATTGCAAGAAACTACTTATGCTATGTATTGGCCTTTACTTGATGTGCATGAACTGTTATTGTATGACATGCCGATGCATAGGAAGAGAGTTAGACTTCGCTATTGCTTGATATATGTTGCTTTGTGCTCACTACTAAATGCCAAATCTTTGTTAATTAAAATTGCCTTTGATGTACCTTGGGATCCGGGTGGATCCATTACTTGAGCACTTTATGCCTAGCTTAATGGCTTTAAAGAAAGCACTGCCAGGGAGACAACCCCAAAGTTTTAGAGAGTCATTTATTTCTATTGAGTGCTCTTATAAAGTTTAAAAACAAAAAAATATAGAGGGGAACTTAAAAACCTTTTCACAAAAGAGAAGCGATTGAAAGTTATGCATTGGATAAGTGAGGGTCAACCTTGAACACTTGTGTTCATGCTCATGGAAACGTAGAATTTTTCATGCAGATTCTCACAAAAATAATTATCCCCTTGTACAATTCCAATGTATTATAAAAATAATGTGCCGATATTTGCCTTTAGGATGATTAGATTGCTTGTTGGTTTGTGCGGTGCAAAATAGAAACTTTGGTTGTAGTGCTTGATTTTACATTTTTTTACTGGAATGGCAAATGGTTCTGAAACTTTTTGCACTGTCTTTCTATACAAATTGTTTATTTTTTCCTAATTTTTCAGAATTTTTTGAGTTAGAGAAGTATGGTGGATGTTCGAATCTTTACAGATTGTCCTGTTTTCACAGATTGTTGTTATAGCTTCTTTATTTCCGAGTGTTTGAATTCTTGTTGAAGCCTCCTTGACTTGGGGCCACAGAATTGTGATAGCATACAGTGGGTAATGTTTGTTTATAATTATACAATATTGTTATAGAAGTACATGATGGGATATCATTGCCATATTCACTAACCCCGCCATAAAAGTTCAGTTAAGTTTTTTGTGGATTAAGTGTTCGAAGAGGTCTCGATGTGAGGAGAAGGAGAGGCAAGAGCTTAAGCTTGGGGATGCCCAAGGCACCCCAAGTAAATATTCAAGGAGACTCAAGCGTCTAAACTTGGGGATGCCCCGGAAGGCATCCCATCTTTCTTCAACAAGTATTGGTATGTTTTCGGATTCGTTTCGTTCATCTGATATGTGCAAATCTTGGAACGTCTTTTTCATTTAGTTTTCATTTTTCTTTTATGCACCATGCTGGTATGAGATAGTCCATGGTTGATTTATAGAATGCTCATTGCACTTCACTTATATCTTTTGAGTGTGGCTTTATAGAATGCTTCATGTGCTTCACTTATATCATTTGAAGTTTGGATTGCCTGTTTCTCTTCACATAGAAAATTGTTGTTTGAATAATGCTCTTTTGCTTCACTTATATTTATTAGATCATGGTCTTTTGTAGAAAGAATTAAACTCTCATGCTTCACTTATATCTATTTACAGAGCCAAAAGGAATAGGTCAATTGCATGGTTAGTCATAAAATCCTACATAAAACTTATGGATCAGTGAATATGATATGTTTGATTCCTTGCAATAGTTTTGCGATATAGAGATGAAATATGTGGGAGGTACTAGTAAATAGTTGTGTTTAGTAAGAATATTGGTGTTAAGGTTTTTGATTCTCGAAACATGCACGTATAGTCCTTTGTTATGCTACGATGTTGGAGCATGATTTATTATGGATTGTCTTCCTTATGAGTGGCGGTCGGGGATGAGAGACGGTCTTTTCCTACCAATCTATACCCCTAGGGGCATGCGTAGTAGTACTTTGCTTCGAGGTCTAATAAACTTTTGCAATAAGTATATGAGTTCTTTATTACTAATGTGAGTCCATGGATTATACGCACTCTTACCTTTCCGCAATTTTCTAGCCTCTACGGTATCGTGCATTGCCCTTTCTCACATCGAGACATGGTGCAAATTTCGCAGGTGCATCCAAACCCCGTGATATGATACGCTCTATCACACATAATCCTTATTATATCTTCCTCAAAACAGCCACCATACCTACCTATTATGGCTTTTCCATGGCCATTCTGAGATATATTGCCATGCAACTTCCACTGCTTCCGTTTGATGACTTGAGCATTCATTGTCATATTGCTTTGCATGATCATACAACTGACATAGTGTTTGTGTCTCGGCCACCGTTCATCATTTTTCATACATGTTACGCTAGATCGTTGCACATCCTGGTACATTGCCAGAGGCATTCATATAGAGTCATACTTTGTCATAGGTATTGAGTTGTAATTTTTATTTTCTTTTGAGTTATAAGTAAATGGAAGTGTGATGATCATCATTAATCATTTTTAGAGTAGTGCCCCAGTGAGGAAAGGATGATGGAGACTATGATTCCCCCACAAGTCGGGATGAGACTCCGGACAATGAGATAAAAATATAAAAAATAAAAAAATAAAAATAATAAAGAAAGAAAGAAAGAAAAATAATAATAAAAAGAGAGAAGGGGCATTGTTAGTATCCATTGCCACACTTGTGCTTCAAAGTAGCACCATGTTTTTCATTTGGAGAGTCTCCTATCTTGTCACTTTCATATACTAGTGGGAATATTTCATTATAGGATTAGATTCACACCCACTTAGTTTTCATATTGAGCTTTCATACACTTATCGCTCTTAGTGCATTCGTTGCATGGCAATCCCTACTCCTCGCGTTTATATCGATTGATGGGCATCTCCATAGCCCGTTGGTTAGCCGCATCGATGTGCGACTTTCTTACCTTTTTGTCTTCTCTATATTTACCCCTACCATCATACTCTATTCCACCCGTAGTGCTATATCCATGGCTTGCGCTCATGTATTGCATTAGAGTTGAAAAAGTTGTAGCGCGTCAAAAAGTATGAACCAATTGCTCGGCTTGTCATCGAGGTTGTGCATGATAAATACTTTGTGTTAAGAAGACTGAGCATGACAAGACTATATGATTTTATAGGGATGACTTTATTTAGCGTTGATATTTTGAAAGACATGATTGTTTGTTGGGATGCCTGAGTATTAATGTCTTTATGTCAAATTATAGACTATTGCTTTGAATCACTTATGTCTTAATTTTCATGCCATGACTAGACATATGATCAAGTTTATGTTAGGTAGCATTCCACATTAAAAATTATCTTTTTTATCATTTACCTACTTGAGGACGAGCATGAATTAAGCTTGGGGATGTTGATACGTCTCCGTCGTATCTATAACTTTTGATTGTTTCATGCCACACTACAATAGGAACCACCTTTTAGAAACGCATTTTTCGGTATCTAAATGTCCATATATCCGTTCCTAGTTGATCTCCTGCATGATCTTCTTCTTGTAGACGTTGTTGGGCCTCCAAGTGCAGAGGTTTGTAGGACAGTAGCAAATTTCCCGCAAGTGGATGACCTAAGGTTTATCAATCCATGGGAGGCGTAGGATGAAGATGGTCTCTCTCAAGCAACCCTGCAACCAAATAACAAAGAGTCTCTTGTGTCCCCAACACACCCAATACAATGGTAAATTGTATAGGTGCACTAGTTCGGTGAAGAGATGGTGATACAAGTGCAATATGGATGGTAGATAAAGGTTTTTGTAATCTGAAAAATATAAAAACAGCAAGGTAACTAATGATAAAAGTGAGCGTAAACGGTATTGCAATGCTAAGAAACAAGGCCTAGGGTTCATACTTTCACTAGTGCAAGTTCTCTCAACAATAATAACATAATTGGATCATATAACTATCCCTCAACATGCAATAAAGAGTCACTCCAAAGTCACTAATAGCGGAGAACAAACGAAGAGATTATGGTAGGGTATGAAACCACCTCAAAGTTGTCCTTTCTGGTCGATCTATTCAAGACTCTGAAGTAAAATAACACAAAGCTATTCTTTCCGTTCAATCTATCATAGAGTTCGTACTAGAATAACACCTTAAGACACACATCAACCAAAACCGTAATGTCACCTAGATACTCCAATGTCACCTCAAGTATCCGTGGGTATGATTATATGATATGCATCACACAATCTCAGATTCATCTATTCAACCAACACAAAGAACTTCAAAGAGTGCCACAAAGTTTCTACCAGAGAATCAAGATGAAAACGTGTGCCAACCCATATGCATAAGTTCACGAGGTCACGGAACTCGCAAGTTGATCACCAAAACATACATCAAGTGGATCACATGATATCCCATTGTCACCATAGATAAGCACATGCAAGAAATACATCAAGTGTTCTCAAATCCTTAAAGACTCAATCTGATAAGATAACTTCAAAGGGAAAACTCAATTCATCACAAGAGAGTAGAGGGGGAGAAACATCATAAGATCGAACTATAATAGCAAAGCTCGCGATACATCAAGATCGTACCACCTCAAGAACACGAGAGTGAGAGATCAAACACATAGCTACTGGTACATACCCTCATCCCCGAGGGTGGACTACTCCCTCCTCGTCATGGAGAGCGCCGGGATGATGAAGATGGCCACCGGAGAGGGATTCCCCCCCTCCGGTAGGGTGCCGAAATGGGTCTAGATTGGTTTTCGGTGGCTACGGAGGCTTCTGGCGGAGGAACTCCCGATCTAGGTTTATTTTTGGAAGTTTTGGGTTATATAAGAGGTGTTGGAGTTGGGGACAAGTCAGGTGGGTTCCCGAGGCGGCCACGAGGCAGGGGGCGCGCCTAGGGGGGTAGGGCGCGCCCCCACCCTCGTGGTGGCCTCGGGACTCTTCTGGCCGACCTCCGGTACTCCGTGGGCTTCTTCTTGTCCAAAAATGATCTCCGTGAAGTTTCAAGTCAATTGGACTCCGTTTGTTTTTCCTTTTCTGCGATAGTTAAAAACAAGGAAAAAATAGAAACTGGCATTGGGCTCTAGGTTAATAGGTTAGTCCCAAGTATCATATAAAATAGCATATTAATGCATATTAAACATCCAAGGTTGATAATATAATAGCATGGAACAATCAAAAATTATAGATACGTTGGAGACGTATCAAGCATCCCCAAGCTTAATTCCTGCTTGTCCTCGAGTAGGTAAATGATAAAAATAGAATTTTTGATGTGGAATGCTACCCAACATATTTATCCATGTAATTCTCTTTATTGTGGCAAGAATATTCAGACCCATAAGATTCAAGACAAAAGTTTAATATTTACATAAAAATAATAATACTTCAAGCATACTAAAAAAGTAATCATGTCTTCTCAGAATAACATGGCCAAAGAAAGCTATCCCTACAAGATCATATAGTCTGGCTATGCTCTATCTTCATGACACAAAATATTTAAATCATGCACAACCCTGATGACAAGCCAAGCAATTGTTTCATACTTTTGATGTTCTCAAACTTTTTCAATCTTCACGCAATACATGAGCATGAGCCATGGATATAGGACTATAGGTGGAATAGAATGGTGGTTGTGGAGAAGACAAAAAGGAGAAGATAATCTCACATCAACTAGGCGTATCAACGGGCTATGGAGATGCCCATCAATAGATATCAATGTGAGTGAGTAGAGATTTCCATGCAACGGATGCACTAGAGCTATAAGTGTATGAAAGCTCAAAAAGAAACTAAGTGGGTGTGCACACAACTCGCTTGCTCAGGAAGACCTAGGGCATTTTGAGGAAGCCCATCATTGGAATATACAAGCCAAGTTCTATAATGAAAGATTCCCACTAGTATATGAAAGTGACAACATAGGAGACTCTCTATCATGAAGATCATGGTGCTACCTTCAAGCACAAGTGTGGTAAAAGGATAGTAGCATTGCCCCTTCTCTCTTTTTCTCTCATTTTTTAATTTGGGCCTTCTTTCCCCTTTTTTATTTTGGCCTCTTTTCTTTTTTTTCTCTTTTTTTATTATTATTTTTCGTCCGGAGTCTCATCCCGACTTGTGGGGGAGTCATAGTCTCCATCATCCTTTCCTCACTGGGACAATGCTCTAATAATGATGATCATCACACTTCTTTTTTACTTACAACTCAAGAATTACAACTTGATACTTAGAACAAAATATGACTCTATATGAATGCCTCCGGCGATGTACCGGGATATAAAATGACTCATGAGTGACATGTATGAAAGAATTATGAACGGTGGCTTTGCCACAAATACGATGTCAACTACAAGATCATGCAAACCAATATGACAATGATGAAGCATGTCATAATAAACGGAACGGTGGAAAGTTGCATGGCAATATATCTCGGAATGGCTATGGAAATGCCATAATAGGTAGGTATGGTGGCTGTTTTGAGGAAGGTAAATGGTGGGTTTATGGTACCGGCGAAAGTTGCGCGGTACTAGAGAGGCTAGCAATGGTGGAAGGGTGAGAGTGTGTATAATCCATGGACTCAACATTAGTCATAAAGAACTCACATACTTGTTGCAAAAATCTATTAGTTATCAAAACAAATTACTACGTGCATGATACTAGGGGGATAGATTGGTAGGAAAAGACCATCGCTCGTCCCCGACCGCCACTCATAAGGAAGGCAATCAATAAATAAATCATGCTCCGACATCATCACATAACGGTTCACCATACATGCATGCTACGGGAATCACAAACTTTAACACAAGTATCTCTCAAATTCACAACTACTCAACTAACATGACTCTAATATTACCATCTTCATATCTCAAAACAATCATCAAGTACCAAACTTCTCATAGTATTCAATGCACTCTATATGAAAGTTTTTATTATATTCCTCTTGGATTCCCATCATATTAGGACTAAATTCATAACCAAAGCAAATTACCATGCTCTTCTAAAAACTCTCAAAATAATATAAGTGAAGCATGAGAGTTCATCTATTCCTTCAAAATAAAACCACCGCCGTGCTCTAAAAAGATATAAGTGAAGCACTAGAGCAAATGACAAACTACTCCGAAAGGTATAAGTGAAGATCAATGAGTAGTCGAATAATTATGCAACTATGTGAAGACTCTCTAACATTTAAGAATTTAAGATTTTGGTATTTTATTCAAACATCAAGAAAAACAAAACAAAACAAAATGACGCTCCAAGCAAAACACATATCATGTGGTGAATAAAAATATAGCTCCAAGTAAAGCTACCGATAGACGAAGACGAAAGAGGGGATGCCATCCGGGGCATCCCCAAGCTTAGGCTCTTGGTTGTCCTTGAATATTACCTTGGAGTGCCTTGGGAATCCCATAGCTTAGGCTCTTGCCACTCCTTATTCCATAGTCCATCGAATCTTTACCCAAAACTTGAAAACTTCACAACACAAAACTTAACAGAAAACTCGTAAGCTCCGTTAGTATAAGAAAATAAATCACCACTTAGGTACTGTTGTGAAATCATTCCAAATTCATATTGGTGTAATATATACTGTATTCCAATTCATCTATGGTTCATACCCTCCAATACTACTCATAGATTCATCAAAATAAGCAAACAACACATAGAAAACAGAATCTGTCAAAAACAGAACAGTCTGTAGTAATCTGGATCAAACATATACTTATGGAACCCCAAAAATTCTAAAATAAATTTCTGGACGTGAGGAAATTATCTATTAATCATCTTCAAAAATAATTAACTAAATATCACTCTCCAATAAAAAATTGCAGCAAATCTCGTGAGCGCTAAACTTTCTATTTTTTACAGCATGATCGTAAAGACTTTCCCCAAGTCTTCCCAAAGGTTCTACTTGGCACAAACACTAATTAAAAGCATAAAAACTCAATCATAACAGAGGTTAGATGAATTATTTATTACTAAACAGTAACAAAAATCAAGGAACAAAAATAAATTTGGGTTGCCTCCCAACAAGGGATATCGTTTAACGCCCCTAGCTAGGCATGATGATTTCAATGATGCTCACATAAAAGATAGGAATTGAAACATAAAGAGAGCATCATGAAGAATATGACTAGCACATTTAAGTCTAACCCACTTCCTATGCATAGGGATCTTGTGAGCAAACAACTTGTGAGAACAAGAATCAACTTGCATAGGAAGGTAAAACAAGGATAACTTTAAAACTTTTAAGCACATAGAGAGGAAACTTGATATTATTGCAATTCCTATAAGCATATATTCCTCCCTCATAATAAATTTCAGTAGAATCATGAATGAATTCAACAATATAACAATCACATAGAGCATTCTTTTCATGATATATAAGCATAGAAAATTTACTACTCTCCACATAAGCAAAATTCTTCTCATTCGGAATAGTAGGAGTATCATAAGAAACTCGAATACTATAAATTGTTTCCACATTAAAAGAGTAATGTTCATAAAAGGGTAATCATAATCATGACAAGTTTCATAAATATAATCATCTCTATGTTTTATAGCATAAGTATCATCACAATAATCATCATAAGTAGCAACTTTGTTCTCATCATAATCAATTGAAACCTCTTCCAAGATAATGGAATCATTACTAAATAAAGTCATGAGCTCTCCAAATCCACTTTAATAATTGTCACAATAATATTAAACACCCTCCAAAATAGTGGGATCAGTACTTCCTAAATTTTGCACTCTTCCAAACCCACTTTCATCAATATAATCATCATAAGTAGGAGGCATGCTATCATCATAATAAATTTGCATATCAAAACTTGGGAGACTACAAATATCATCTTCATTAAACATAGCATCCCCAAGCTTGGGACAAACATTAATTGCAGCAAATATATTTTCAAACTTGTCATTCTCATCAAACATAGCATCCCCAAGCTTGGTCCTTTTCATATCATAAGCATAATTACTCTCATCATTAATAGTATGGATAGCACCAATAGTATAACAATTATCATCATCACAATGAGTAGTAGGAGCAACATCATTTGGGAGGGATACATTTTTACCTTTGCTTCTCCGTCTTTTCTTTTTCTTCTTCACATCATGTGTGGGTTCAATCCTCTTTTTGGAGCTCCTTATTGATGAGATTGGTTGAATAGAAGGCTCCTCCTCATTACCTGATTCATCATAAGAAATAATAGGAGGATATTGGGAAGCCTCTCCCTTTCATTAGTATTCTCCTCATCATCTATTTGTTTTATTTTCTTAATGTAATCGGCAATATAAGAATTTTCAATGCAATTCACCGCACAATACATAAAAATTTCTTCTAGATCAATATCAAGGAATTTCTCATGGTTATATTCTGGAATATGCTTAGTTATACGTTTCATTTATTCATAACCCAAAAGCAAACTAAGTTCATTATGATGTGCAAGGGAAATCAAATCATCACAATTTTTGGACACGGTACGATCATGAAACAATTTGCATTGGACATTTAAATGACCATGTTCATTGCAAAGTTCACAATTATGGTGAAGAGATCTTAAATTTTCAGCACAAACATCTAGCCTCTCTTGCAATCATTTAGTTTCTAAATACTTATGCCTTTTGCAAAATCTATCTTCCCTATTTGGTATGTACTTGCAAACTCTATGCACTCCACAAAAGTTGACATGCTTATAAGAGACATTTTCATCATGAATTGTGCAATCATCATTAGTACTATGGATATTCAAGGAGTTCATACTAACAACATTGCAATCATGCTCATTATTCATAGATTTAGTGCTAAACATTTTATAGACTTCTTCTTCTAGCACTTGAGCACAATTTTCCTTTCCGTCATTCTCACAAAAAATATTAAAAAGATGAAGCGTATGAGGCAAACTCAATTCCATTTTTTGTAATTTCCTTTTATAAACTAAACTAGTGATAAAACAAGAAGCTAAAAGATTCGATTACAAGATCTAAAGATATACCTTCAAGCACTCACCTCCCCAGCAACGGCGCCAGAAAAGGGCTTGATGTCTACTACACAACCTTCTTCTTGTAGACGTTGTTGGTGCTCCAAGTGCAGAGGTTTGTAGGACAGTAGAAAATTTCCCTCAAGTGGATGACCTAAGGTTTATAAATCCGTGGGAGGCGTAGGATGAAGATGGTCTCTCTCAAGCAACCCTGCAACCAAATAACAAAGAGTCTCTTGTGTCCCCAACACACCCAATACAATTGTAAATTGTATAGGTGCACTAGTTCGGCGAAGAGTTGGTGATACAAGTGCAATATGGATGGTAGATAAAGATTTTTGTAATCTGAAAATATAAAAACAACAAGGTAACTAATGATAAAAGTGAGCGTAAACGGTATTGCAATGCTAGGAAACAAGGCCTAGGGTTCATACTTTCACTAGTGCAAGCTCTCTCGACAATAATTACATAATTGGATCATATAACTATCCATCAACATGCAACAAAGAGTCACTCCAAAGTCACTAATAGTGGAGAACAAACGAAGAGATTATGGTAGGGTACGAAATCACCTCAAAGTTATCCTTTCTGATCGATCTATTCAAGAGTTCGTAGTAAAATAACACGAAGATATTCTTTCCGTTCGATCTATCATAGAGTTTGTACTAGAATAACACCTTAAGACACAAATCAACCAAAACCCTAATGTCACCTAGATACTCCAATGTCACCTCAAGTATCCGTGGATATGATTATATGATATGCATCACACAATCTCAGATTCATCTATCCAACCAACACAAAGAACTTCAAAGAGTGCCCCAAAGTTTCTACCGGAGAGTCAAGACGAAAACGTGTGCCAACCCCTATGCATAAGTTCACGAGGTTACGGAACTCACAAGTTGATCACCAAAACATACATCACGTGGATCACGTGATATCCCATTGCCACAACAGATAAGCACATGAAATACATACATCAAGTGTTCTCAAATCTTTAAAGACTCAATCCGATAATATAACTTCAAAGGGAAAACTCAATTCATCAAAAGAGAGTAGAGGGGAGAAACATCATATGATCTAACAATAATAGCAAAGCTTGCGATACATCAAGATCATACCACCTCGAGAACACGAGAGAGGGAGATCAAACACATAGCTACTGGTACATACCCTCAGCCCGAGGGTGGACTACTCCCTCCTCGTCATGGAGAGCGCTGGGATGATAAAGATGGCCACCGGAGAGGGATTCCCCCCTCCGGCAGGGTGCCGGAACGGGTCTAGATTGGTTTTCGATGGCTACAGAGGCTTGTGTCGGTGGAACTCCTGATCTAGGTTTCTTTCTAGAAGATTTGGGTTATATAAGAGGTGTTGGAGTCGGGGACATGTCAGGGGGGTTCCCGAGGCGGCCATGAGGCAGGGGGCGTGCCCAGGGGTAGGATGCGCCCCCCACCCTCGTGGTGTATTCGGGACTCTTCTGGCCCACCTCCGGTACTCCGTGGGCTTCTTCTGGTCCAAAAATGATCTCTGTGAAGTTTCAGGTCAATTGGACTCCGTTTGATTTTCCTTTTGTGCGATAGTTAAAAACAAGGAAAAAAACATAAACTGGCACTGGGCTCTAGGTTAATAGGTTAGTCCCAAAAATCATATAAGATAACATATTAATGCATATAAAACATCCAAGGTTGATAATATAATAGCATGGAACAATTAAAAATTATAGATACGTTGGAGCCGTATCGCTAGTGCATTTACCAACGGTTTGGGATGTGTTGCCTTATCCAGTGTTGCTAGCGCATGATGCAACACTTATACTTCCATTGGTAAAAGGGACCGTTGCAAGAGTACAACACATAAAACTGACGTTTACAACACTTCTATATGTTGTGCTTAATATAAAGGAATCTAGATTTCATTGTTTGGCAACAAATAATTTGCAACGCTTGAGGTGTTGGTACATATATAATGTGAATATTATTATATATATTGCCATCAATTAAACTAATGCTCCACATAATGGTGATAATTATGTATGGAAAATGCTCCACGCACTGACAAAACAATAAGAGAATATACTCAAAAGATGAAGAAATGATATATTGGATAAAAATGTTGGATTACAATAGTGGATATTACAGGCCCCCGTACTACTGCGCGGTAGCCTTGTTGCTCCCCATCTTCTTTAAACTTTCACCGATGGACTTCCAATTCCACTGCAACAACCATCATGGCATTTAATGATTTAATTAGCCTAGGGAGAGATATGGTGGATTGGAGGAAGCTCCATGGATGATTTGTCCCGATCTGTATCAAGGCTGTCCACTAGCGATTCCTCCCTGCACATCTATAGGAGAAGAAAAATGCAGAGGTTAGAGAAAGGCGGAGACAAAGGAGGAAGTAAGAGGAGGGGATGCACTCACTGGACGATATGAGGACGAGATGGCCTTCGGCGCCAGAGCCAACGTCCGAAACCCTAGCCACGGGGGGAGGGTCGCGGGTGCGCTTTCATGGCCGCGAGCGCCGGACCTAGCCAGATGGGAGAGCGTCAGGGTGCGAGGGGGCCTTAATATGTGCTTCACGATCGTGGGACTCGCCGGACGTCGCCTGAATCAGCCACCTGGCGCAACAAGGAGCCACGTGAGGAGAGAGGGATGGGACACGAAAGGGATGGGTGCGTGGGGGGTGTGGCGGATCCGGCAGCCTTCGAAGCTGCGAGGTGGGAGGAGGCGAGGGGGAGGGTCGGTGGCAAGATGGGTCGGAGGAGGGGGCCAGGTGGTGGGTGGCGGCGGTTTGGGAGAGATGAGGGGAATCGGGGGCTCTGTTCCTTTTTTTAGAACGGGTGCTCTGTTTTTAGCGCATCTCTCCCCTCTCCTTTTTTCCATAGGTAGGGTTATGAGCTGTAAATCTGGAACGCATATGCTTCAACGCTTATATCCGTATCTATTGTGAATCTTGTAACATATAGTTAAAATGTTGTAGAATTTGCATTGATTTATAGGGGGTATCCTTGTAGTGCCAATATTATACAACTTTTACATACTTTTGGCAACTTTTTATATGATTTATTAGACTAACCTATTGATCCAGTGCCAGTTCCCGTTTTTTGCATGTTTTTTGTATCGCAGAGTATCCATATCAAACGAAGTCCAAATGCAATAAAATTTCACGGAGAATTATTTTGGAATATATGTGATTTTTGGGAGTTGTAATCACCGCAAACAGAGGCCCACACAGCCCATAAGACACCAGGGTGCGCTAGGGGAGCCTGGTTCGTGGTGGTAGGTTGTGCCCTCGTTGAACGTTGATTGGAGATCTACTTCAGGTGCAAGGAAGCTTATATCTGGAAAAAAATCGTGTTAAAATCTCAGCGCAATCGGAGTTACGAATCTCCTGGAATATATGAAACGGTTTTAGGCCAGATCTGGCGAACGCGAAACAGAAGAGAACAGAGAGGGAGATCCAATCTAGGAGCGGCTCCCTCCCCTCCGCCGCCATGGAGACCAAGGACCAGAGGGAGAACTCTCCTCCCATCTAGGGGGGGGGTCAGGGAAGAAGAAGAAGGAGGGGCGCTCTATCCCCCTCGCTTCCGGGGGCGCCGGAGTGCCACCGCGGGAACGATCGGGACGACGATCTACATCAACAATATTGCTACCATCAACACAAACTTTCTCCCTATCTATGCAGCAGTGTGACACCTCTTCCCCCTGCTATAATCTCTGCTTAAACATGGTGCTCAACTCCATATATTATTTCCCAATGATCTATGGTTATCCTATGATGTTTGAGTAGATTCATTTTGTCCTGTGGGTTAATCATGATCTTGGTTGGTATGATTGTATATTTTATTTATGGTGTTGTCCTATGGTGCCCTCCATTCTCGCACAAACGTGAGGGGCCCTCGCTGTAGGGTGTTGCAACATGTTCATAGTTCGCTTATGGTGGGTTGCGAGAGTGACAGAAACTTAAACCTGAGTAACTGGGGTATGACGTAAGGGAGTAAAGAAGACTTGATACTTAATGCTATGGTTAGGTTTCACGGCCTTAATGATCTTTAGTAGTTGCGGATTCTTGCTAGAGTTCCAATCATCAGTGCATACGATCCAAGTAGAGAAAATGTGTTAGCTTATGCCTCTCCCTCATATAAAATTACAAGAATGATTACTGATACGTCTCCAACGTATCTATATTTTTTATAGTTCCATGCTATTATATATTCTATTTTGGATGTTTAATGGGCTTTATTATACACTTTTATATTATTTTTGGGACTAACTTATTAACCCAAGGCCCAGTGCAAATTGCTGTTTTTTTTCCTATTTCAGTGTTTCACAGAAAAGGAATATCAAACGGAGTCCAAACGGAATGAAACCTTCGGGAGCATGATTTTTTGAACAAATGTGATCCAGGGGACTTGGAGTGGACGTCAAGAAACAACCGAGGAGCTCACAAGGCAGGGAGGCGCGCCTGCCCCCCTTGGGCGCGCCCCCCACTCTCGTGGGCCCCTTGTGGCTCTCCTGACCGACTTCCTTCGCCTATATGTACTCATATACCCTGAAAACATCCAGGAGCACCACAAAACCCTATTTCCACCGCCGCAACCTTCTGTACCCGTGAGATCCTATCTTGGGGCATTTTCCGGCGCTCCGCCAGAGGGGGCATCGATCACGGAGGGTTTCTATATCAACACCATAGCCGCTCCGATGATGTGTGAGTAGTTTACCTCAGACCTTCGGGTCCATAGTTATTAGCTAGATGGCTTATTCTCTCTTTTTGGATCTCAATACAAAGTTCTCCTCGATCTTCTTGGAGATCTATTCGATGTAACTCTTTTTGCGGTGTGTTTCTCGAGATCCGACGAGTTGTGGGTTTATGATCAAGTTTATCTATGAAAAATATTTGAATCCCCTCTTAATTCTTTTATGTATGATTTGTTATCTTTGCAAGTATCATCGAATTATCAGTTTGGTTTGGCCTACTAGATTGATCTTTCTTGCAATGGGAGAAATTCTTAGCTTTGGGTTCAATCTTGCGTTGCTCGATCCCAGTGATAGAAAGGGAAACGACATGTATTATATTGTTGCCATCGAGGATAAAAATATGGGGTTTATATCATATTGCTTGAGTTTATCCCTCTACATCATGTCATCTTACCTAATGTGTTACTCTGTTCTTATGAATTTGATACTCTAGATGCATGCTGGATAGCGGTCGATGTGTTGAGTAATAGTAGTAGATGCAGGCAGGAGTCGGTCTACTTGTCACGGACGTGATGCCTATATACATGATCATGCCTAGATATTCTCATAATTATTCGCTTTTCTATCAATTGCTCGATAGTAATTTGTTCACCCATCGTAATACTTATGCTATCTTGAGAGAAGCCACTAGTGAAACCTATGGCCCCCGGGTCTATTCTCCATTATATTAATCTCCCATCAACAAGTTATTTTTGGCACCATTTATTTTGCTATCTTTACCTTTAATCTTTATTATAAAAATACCAATAATATTATCTTATCATCTCTATCAGATCTCACTTTTGGCCATGAAGGGATTGACAATCCCTTTATCATGTTGGTTGCAAGGTTCTTATTTGTTTGTGTAGGTACGAGGGACTTGCATGTGGCCTCCTACTGGATTTATACCTTGGTTCTCAAAAATTGAGGGAAATACTTACTCTACTTTGCTGCATCACCCTTTCCTCTTCAAGGGAAAACCAACACAGTGCTCAAGAGGTAGCAAGAAGGATTTCTGGCGCCGTTGCCGAGGAGTCTACGCACAAGTCAAGACATACCAAGTACCCATCACAAACTTTTATCCCTCGCATTACATTATTTACCATTTGCCTCTCGTTTTCCTCTCCCCCACTTCACCCTTGTTGTTGTATTCGCCCTCTTTTTCCGTTCACTTCTTCTTTCGCTTGCTTGTTGTTTGCTTATGTGTTCGAGTGCTTACTTGTCACGATGGCTCAGGGTAATACTAAATTGTGTGACTTTTCCAATACCAACAACAATGATTTTCTTAGCACTCCGATTGCTCCTCCTACCGATGCTGAATCTTGTGAAATTAATGCTGCTTTGTTGAATCTTGTCATGAAAGATCAATTCACCGGCCTTCCTAGTGAAGATGCCGCTACCCATCTAAATAGCTTTGTTGATTTATGTGATATGCAAAAGAAGAAAGACGTGGACAATGATATTGTTAAACTGAAGCTATTTCCATTTGCTCTTAGAGATCGTGCTAAAACTTGGTTTTCCTCTTTGCCTAAAAATAGTATTGATTCACGGAAGAAGTGCAAAGATGCATTTATCTCTAAATATTTTCCTCCCGCTAAGATCATCTCTCTTAGAAACGATATTATGAATTTTAAGCAACTTGATCATGAACATGTTGCACAAGCTTGGGAGAGGATGAAATTAATGATACGTAATTGCCCTACACATGGTTTGAATTTATGGATGATTATACAAAAAATTTATGCCGGACTGAATTTTGCTTCTAGAAATCTTTTAGATTTGGCCGCGGGAGGCACTTTTATGGAAATCACTTTAAGAGACGCTACTAAACTCCTAGATAATATTATGGTTAATTATTCGCAATGGCACACTGAAAGATCTACTAGTAAAAAGGTGCATGCAATTGAATAGATTAATGTTTTGACTGGAAAGATGCATGAACTTATGAAATTTTTTGCTAATAAGAGTGCTTCTTCTGATCCTAATGATATTCCTTTATCTACTTTGATTGAGAATAATAATGAATCTATGGATGTGAATTTTGTTGGTAGGAACAATTTTGGTAACAACACTTATAGAGGAAATTTTAATCCTAGGACGTATCCTAGTAATTCCTCTAATAATTATGGTAATTCCTACAACAACTCTAATGGAATTTTTAATAATATGCCCTCTGATTTTGAGACTAGTGTTAAGGAATTTATGATTTCTCAAAAGAATTTCAATGCCTTGCTTGAAGAAAAATTGCCCAATATTGATGAGTTTGCTTGGAACATGGATATAATTTCTCTTGATGTTGATTCTTTGAAACTTAGATCTATTCCACCTAAGGATGCGTGCTAAAAAGGATTGATTTGTGAAAGTGTGTTCTTCTAGTTTCCATGATAATAATGATGAACATCTAAAAGTTATTGATGTGTCTCCTCTTAAATCTTTGTTTTGCGATATGAATCCTGATAATTATGGGACTGTAGATGAGTCAACTTTAGTTAGAAGGCGTCCCAATGATTCGTAGTTTTTAGATCTTGATGCAAAATTTGGTAAAAGTGGGATGGAAGAGGTCAAAACTTTAGATAGCAATGAACCCACTATCTTGGATTTCAAGTAATTTAATTATGATAATTGCTCTTTAATAGATTGTATTTCCTTGTTGCAATCCGTGCTAATTTCTCCGCATGCTTATAGTCAAAATAAGGCTTTTACTAAACATATCGTTGATGCTTTAATGCAATCTTATGAAGAAAAACTTGAATTGGAAGTTTCTATCCCTAGAAAACTTAATGATGAGTGGGAACCTACTATTACAATTAAAATTAAATATCATGAATGCTATGCTTTGTGTGATTTGGGTGCTAGTGTTTCCACGATTCCTAAAACCTTGTGTGATTTGCTAGGTTTCCGTGAATTTGATGATTGTTCTTTAAACTTGCATCTTGCGGATTCCGTAGGTTTCTATGGGAAGAATTAATGATGTTCTTATTGTTGTAAAGAGGAATTATGTTTCCGTAGATTTCATTGTCCTTAATATAGATTGCAATTCTTCATGTCCTATTATTCTTGGCACACCTTTCCTTAGAACAATTGGTGCAATTATTGATATGAAAGAAGGGAATATTAGATTCCAATTTCTGTTAAGGAAAGGCATGGAACACTTTCCTAGAAAGAAAATTAAATTACCTTATGAATCTATTATGAGAGCTACATATGTATTGCATACCAAAGATGGTAATACCTAGATCTATCATTGCCTTTATGCCTAGCTAGGGGCGTTAAATGATAGCGCTTGTTGGGAGGCAACCCAATTTTATTTTTGTTCCTTGCTTTTTGATTCTGTTTAGTAATAAATAATTCATCTAGCCTCTGTTTAGATGTGGTTTTATGCTTTTAATTAATGTTTGTGCCAATTAGAACCTTTGGGAAGACTTGGGGAAAGTCTTTGTGATCTTGCTGTAAAAAACAGAAACTTTAGCGCTCACGAGATTTGCTGCCATTTTTTACTGGAGAGTGAGATTAGGTTGATTATTTTTGAAGATGATTAATAGACAAATTTATCACGTACAGAAATTTATTTTAGAATTTTTGGGGTTACAGAAGTATTCGAAACCTACATATTACTCCAGAATATTCTGTTTTTGACAGATTCTGTTTTTCCTTGTGTTGTTTGCTTATGTTGATGAATCTATGGCCAGTATCGGAGGTTATGAACCATAGAGAAGTTGGAATACAGTAGGTTTAACACCAATATAAATAAAGAATGAGTTCATTACAGTACCTTAAGTGGTGGTTTGTTTTCTTATACTAACGGAGCTCATGAGATTTTCTGTTTAAGTTTTGTGTTGTGAAGTTTTCAAGTTTTGGGTAAAGATTTGATGGATTATGGAACAAGGAGTGGAAAGAGCCTAAGATTGGGGATGCCCAAGGCACCCCAAGGTAAAATCCAAGGACAACCAAAATCCTAAGCTTGGGTATGCCCCGGAAGGCATCCCCTCTTTCGTCTTCGTCCATCGGTAACTTTACTTGGAGCTATATTTTTATTCACCACATGATATGTGTTTTGCTTGGAGTGTCTTGTATGATTTGATTCTTTGATTTTTATTTGACCACAATCATCCTTGCTGTACACACCTTTTGAGAGAGACAGACATGGGAATTCATTAGAATACTCTATGTGCTTCACTTATATCTTTTGAGTTAGATAATTTTGCTCTAGTGCTTCGCTTATATATTTTAGAGAACGATGGTGGTTCTATTTTATAGAAATAATTGATTTATCATGCTTCACTTATATTATTTTGAGAGTCCTTTAGAAGAGCATGGTAATTTTTTTTGGTTATAAAATTATTCCTAATATTATAGGCATCCTTGATAAAAACCTTAAAGTGCATTAAATACGAAGAGAAGTTGGATACTTGATAGTTGTTTTGAGCTATAAAGGCGGTAATGTTAGAGGTGTGCTAGTTGAGTAATTGTGAAATTGATAAATACTTGTGTTGAAATTTACAAGTCCCGTAGCATGCACGTATGGTAAACATTGTGTGACAAATTTGTAGCATGAGGTGTTCTTTGATTGCTTTCCTTATGAGTGGTGGTCGGGGACGAGCAATGGTCTTTTCCTACCAATCTATCCCCCTAGGAGCATGCGCGTAGTGCTTGGTTTTGATGACTTGTAGATTTTTGCAATAAGTATGTGAGTTCTTTATGACTAATGTTGAGTCCATGGATTATACGCACTCTCACCCTTCCATCATTGCTAGCCTCTTCGGTACCGTGCATTGCCCTTTCTCACCTTGAGAGTTGGTGCAAACTTCGTTGATGCATCCAAACCCCGTGATATGATACGCTCTATCACACATAAGCCTCCTTATATATTCCTCAAAACAGCCACCATACCTACCTATTATGGCATTTCCATAGCCATACCGAGATATATTGCCATGCAACTTTCCACCGTTCCGTTTATTATGACACGCATCATCATTATCATATTGCCTTGCATGATCATGTAGTTGACATCATATTTGTGGCAAATCCACCATGCTTAATTTTTCATACATGTCACTCTTGATTTATCGCATATCCCGGTATACCGCCGGAGGCATTCACATAGAGTCATATTTTGTTCTGAGTATCGAGTTGTATGTAAATAAAAGTGTGATGATCACCATTAGAGCATTGTACCATGTGAGGAAAGGATGATGGAGACTATGATTCCCCCACAAGTCAGGATGAGACTCCGGACGAATAAAAAAATAAGCCAAAAAATAGCGAAGTCCCAAATAAAAAATATAATAAAAAATAAAAATAAAAATGAGAGAAAAAGGGAGAAGGGACAATGTTACTATCCTTTTTCCACACTTCTGCTTCAAAGTAGCACCATGATCTTCATGATAGAGAGTCTCTTATTTTGTCACTTTCATATACTAGTGGGAATTTTTATTATAGAACTTGGCTTATATATTCCAATGATGGGCTTCCTCAAATGCCCTAGGTCTTCGTGAGCAAGCAAGTTGGATGCACACCCACTTAGTTTCTTTGATGAGCTTTTATATATTTATAGCTCTAGTGCATCCATTGCATGGCAATCCCTACTCCATGCATTGACATCAATCGGTCGGCATCTCCATGGCCCATTGATTAGCCGCGTCAATGTGAGACTTTCTCCTTTTTGTCTTCTCACACAACCTCAATCATTATATTCTATTCCACCCATAGTGTTATGTCCATGGCTCGCGCTCATATATTGCGTAGAACTTGAAAGAGTTTGAAAAGGCTAAGTATGAAACAATTACTTGGCTTGTCATCGGGGTTGTGCATGATGAGAGCATTTTGTGTGACGAAAATGAAGCATGGCCAAACTATATGATTTTTTAGGGATAAGCTTTCTTTGGCTATGTTATTTTGATAAGACATAATTGCTTGGTTAGCATGCTTGAAGTATTATTATTTTTATGTCAACATTAAAATTTTATCTTGAATCTTTCAGATCTAAACATTCATGCCACGATAAAGAAAATTACATTGAAGAATATGTTAGAAAACATTCCACATCAAAAAATCTATTTTTTATCATTTACCTACACGAGGACGAGCAGGAATTAAGCTTGGGGATGCTTGATACGTCTCCAATGTATCTATAATTTTTTATTGTTCCATGCTATTATATATTCTATTTTGGATGTTTAATGGGCTTTATTATACACTTTTATATTATTTTTGGGACTAACCTATTAGCCCAAGGCCCAGTGCAAATTGTTGTTTCTTTGCCTATTTTAGTGTTTCGCAGAAAAGGAATACCAAACGGAGTCCAAACGGAATGAAACCTTCGGGAGCGTGATTTTTGGAACAAACATGATCCAGAGGACTTGGAGTGGATGTCAAGAAACAACCGAGGAGGCCACGAAGCAGGGAGGCGCGCCTGCCCCCTGGGCGCGCCCCCACCATCGTGGGCCCCTCGTGGCTCTCCTGAACGACTTCCTTCGCCTATATATACTCATATACCCTGAAAACATCCAAGAGCACCACAAAACCCTATTTCCACCGCCGCAAGCTTCTGTACCCGTGAGATCCCATCTTGGGGCCTCTTCCGGCGCTCCGCCGGAGGGGCATCGATCATGGAGGGCTTCAACATCAACACGATAGCCTCTCCGATGATGTGTGAGTATTTTACCTCAAACCTTCGGGTCCATAGTTATTAGCTAGATGGCTTCTTCTCTCCTTTTGGATCTCAATACAAAGGTCTCCTCGATCGTCTTGGAGATCTATTCGATGTAGCTCTTTTTGTGGTGTGTTTGTCGAGATCTGATGAATTGTGGGTTTATGATCAAGTTTATCTATGAACATGTGACGCCCCGAGACCAATGTGCCAGGTGTCCTCCAGTTATTCGCCGTTGTTGCCTTGTCATTGCTTGCGTGTCGCATCTTATCATGTCATCATGTGCATTGCATCCTCTTGTTTTCAAAACTTGCATCCGTCCGGGTTTCCCAGTTTCCTTCCGTTGTCCGTTCTGAGCCCAGACACACTTGCACGCGCCCGCGACATGTCCGAATATTATTTTATAAGTGGCCGGAAAATGTTCTTGGAATGGGATGAAAGTTGGCATGCGGTGTTTTTATGTTGTAGGTAGGCCGCCTACCAAGTTTCATCGTGATCGGAGTCCGTTTGATTCCCCAACGATTAACTATAGCGGCATTATAGCTGGTCTAACGTCGGACGTTTTCGGTCTCCGAAAACAGTCGCCGGGCCCCCCTCTCTTCTCTTCTCTTAGCTCGAGACCGTCTACACAGCCCACTACCTACCGCCAGGTCCAACCTAACCTTTCTTGTCAGCCCGCGGCCCTCCTCGTGCCCGCGTCCGAAAATTGTCCTGGACACGACCCGAGCAGTCGTCACCGTCGTGTACGGATCATCCCCAAACATCTACAAAACGTCTCTTTTTTTTCTTATTTGGGATCCCTAGCCTATTTTTCCCGACCGTCTGATTACGATCGGAGGGACGGATTAACCCCTACCCAAAATCCTATTGCTATATGTAAACCAACTTGTCTAAACCCTAAAATCTAGGAGTCTTGTCCCTGCCGCTGCCACACTCAAATCCCCATCGGGATCTCACCCGAGCCAACCACCCACACCCTAGATCCCCTCCTCTCGATCCAGAGCATCAGCGGCAGTCCTGAGCGCCAAGCCCCTCCAGGATGGATCAAGAGCAGTGCTGCCGTTCGCTCGTCGCCGACGGCCTCAACCACCAGGACGCCACTGCCAGAGCACCAGCAGGACCGCCGTGTCCCTCCCCAGTTCCCTGCTTGTCCTTCTCCTTTCCCTTCCTCTCCCTCACGTTTTCTCTCACTCACAAGAATGCCACGGTCGGCCCTCGCCCTCGAGATCCAACAGGATCCGTGCCCTGGATCCCCTGCTTCAACCACCTCCTGGAGGCCGACCATGCGCGCCCTCAAGCCCCTGCCACGGGCACCCACGCAGGCAGCCGCAGTTCCCGCGTCTCCAGCGAGTCGGCGACCATGAGAGACATCCATGATCGCCCCTTGGTGCTTCGCATCGCGCCCGACCATCATCCCCAATGCCGGCGAGCTCCTGTTGCATCACCGTCGCCCGTACGGGACCTCGACCGCCTCCCCTGCCTCACGCCTTGTCGCCGGAACCCCCGCCAAGTCCCACTCCGCGCCATGGGAGCCTCTCCTGCTTCGGCCTCCAAGTTCCAGCGCCAAGTCCCGCTCCCGTTGGCCTGAGCTCGACCCTGCCTCCGGCTAGGTTGGGATCCCCAAGGCCGAATCCGCCCGTCCGCTCCAACCCCGCCGTCCCGCCGGAGTACCCCTGCCTCGCCGTTGTCCACCAGTGCCGCCGCGCCCCTGCTTCCTCTGCTTCCAAGACGAGCGCCTCGACCCCGCTCGACCCGTTGACCGCGCCTCCGCGCGCTTGGGCCACCTCCTCTTCGGCCGTTGACCGAGGCCCAGTCCCACCTCACCGTTCTGGGCCGAAGCCCATGGTGAGCCTCTTGAGAGCCCTCTGCCCTGTGCACTAATGGGCCAGCCAGTTTCAGCCCGTGGATGTTTTTTTCCAGTCTATGTGAATTTAGCTAATTTCCAGGGAATTGCAGCTTTACAGAAAACCCCCCTAGTTTCATGCATTTAATAACTTCACAACCGTGCATCGGATCTAAATAAATTATATATGAAAGTTGCTTAGAATTTTGTCTAGTTTAATAATATGCAATTTCATCTGGGTTTAAAATGTTTAAAATGCTGTTTGGTTAAATTTGCTCCTATGCCATGCTAAAATGCTTTATTTCATAACTAATTAACCGTAGCTCCAAACCTAACAAACTTTATATGTAAATGGGGTAGAAAAATGCCTAGTTTATCATGGTGACCTTACTTTGCATGCTTAACAACTTTAAAGTTGTGTTTAGGGCAGAACAGTACCAAACCTTAAAATATGCATATGGGGATTTACCGGAATTGTTGTTCGTTATTTCCGGCCTCATTTAACCTTGACTAGATAGGTAGTTTTTATTTTGCTTCACCCTCTTGCCATGTTTAACAACATTTAATATTGTTGGGTACATAAACAAGATCGAACTAAATATCTTGTCGTGGTGTTTCGTCAATATGCACCTTTGCATATTGAGCTCCACTTAATTTGTAGGATTGCTTGTGCACTTTTGCCATGCTTCATTAAACTGGACATGCATCATACTTGATAGTGCATCATGCCATGTTTATGTGGTGGTTGTTTACTATGTTGCTTGCTCCTTTCCGGTGTTGCTTCTTCGGGTTGGTTCCGATAACGTCGCGTTTGTGAGGAACCGTTCGACTACGTCCGTTTGTCTTCTTCACAGACTCATTCTTCTTCCTTGCGGGATCTCAGGCAAGATGACCATACCCTCGAAATCACTTCTATCTTTGCTTGCTAGATGCTCTCTCTATTGCTATGCCTATGCTGCGATACCTACCACTTGCTTATCATGCCTCCCATGTTGTTAAACCAAGCCTCTAACCCACCTTGTCCTAGCAAACCGTTATTTGTCTATGTCACCGCTTTGCTCAGCCCCTCTTATAGCGTTGTTAGTTGCAGGTGAAGATTGAAGTTTGTTCCTTGTTGGAACATGGAGATCGTTCCTTGTTGGATCATTTGTTTACTTGTTGGGATATCACAATATCTCTTATCTAATTAATGCATCTATACACTTGGTAAAGGGTGGAAGGATCGGCCTTATGCCTGGTGTTTTGTTCCACTCTTGCCGCCCTAGTTTCCGTCATATCAGTGTTATGTTCCCGGATTTTTGCGTTCCTTATGCGGTTGGGTAATAATGGGAACCCCTTGACAGTTCGCCTTGAATAAAACTCTTCCAGCAATGCCCAACATTGGTTTTACCATTTGCCTCCTAGCCTCTTTTTCCCTTGGGTTCCGTGGACTCAAGGGTCATCTTATTTAAACCCCCCCCCCCGGGCCAGTGCTCCTCTGAGTGTTGGTCCACCTCGGGCAGCCTGCGGGGCCACCTCGGGGCAACTCGAGGGTTGGTTTTACTCGTAGCTTGACCTATCCGGTGTGCCCTGAGAACGAGATATGTGCACCTCCTATTGTGATTTGTTGGCACATCGGGCGGCTTTGCTGGTCTTATTTTACCATTGTCGAAATGTCTTGTAACCGGGATTCCGAGTCTGATCGGTTCTTCCCGCTAGAAGGAATATCCTTCGTTCACCGTGAGAGCTTGTGATGGGCTAAGTTGGGACACCCATGCAGGGATTTGAACTTTCGAAAGCCGTGCCCACGATTATGGGCAGATGGGAATTTGTTAACGTCCGGTTGTAGAAAACCTGAAGTTGACCTTAATTAAAATGCATCAACCGCATGTGTAACCGTGATGGTCTCTTTCCAGCGGAGTCCGGGAAGTGAACACGGTGTTGGAGTTATGTTTGGCATAGGTTCTTCTAGGATCACTTCTTGATCATAGTTTTATCGACCGTGCTTTGCCTTCTCTTCTTGCTCTCATTTGCGTATGTTAGCCACCATATATGCTACTCACTTGCTGCAGCTCCACCTCCTACCTTTACCTTACCCATAAGCTTAAATAGTCTTGATCGCGAGGGTGCGAGATTGCTGAGTCCCCGTGACTCATAGATACTTCCAATCCAACTTGCAGGTGCCGATGAGTCCGTGCAGATGACGCAACCAAGCTCAGGAGGAGCTCGATGAAGATCTTGTCCTTTGTGTTGTGTCGTTCTAGTTGATCAGTAATGGAGCCCAGTTGGGGTCGATCAGGGACCTTGTTGCATTTGGGGTTCTTCTTTTATTTTGGTTCCGTAGTCGGACCTTGATTGTATTTGGATGTTGTAATGCTTTATTCATGTAATTGTGTGAAGTGGCGATTGTAAGCCAACTATGTATCTCTTTCCCTTATGTATTACATGGGTTGTTTGCGCAGATTACCTCACTTGCGACTTTGCTTTCAATGCGGTTATACCTCTAAGTCGTGCTTCAACACGTGGGAGATATAGCCACATCGAGGGCGTTACAAGTTGGTAATCGTAGCCTTCCCCGACCTTAGGAGCCCCCCTGCTTGATCGAATTAGCTGATGTTGTTGAGTCTAGAAAAATGTTTTGAGTCATTTAGGAATTATATATCGGAGAGTTTAGGAATTCTTTTTACTCCCCAGTCTCTTCATCACTCTGGTAAGGCATCCTGACGTAGAGTTTTGACTCTTCTCTTCTCAAATTTCACTAAAAAAAATTTAGGATCACGCGGGTATCTTGGAATCGTTCCGATCGATTTATGATGAGAACATTGTTCTTGGTGCCTCCTGTTATTTAGGGGTTGTGGCAGTGTCCCGGGGAGTTGAGCTCCGAGGTGTTGTCGTCACAATTTTATCGTTGCAGTTCTAGAATACCTGAGTTTAGTACGCCGACATCGAAAATCTCTTTTATGCAGTTGTTGGTGAGATAACCTCGACGCCACCCAGTACTGGGGCGGGAGTTCAGGAGTATTGCCATAACTTGTATAACGGATGCTTTTCAAAGGTTGAGGTAGATGATTTCCGAAGGTTTCTTGGTTATGTGTTGAAGGATGGATACAACTGGATGTAGGATTTGTTAGTTTGGGTGAGATATTATGCTTCCCCTATATCCCCAACACCTGATTGCATAACCGGGAAAGCTTCGGGAGTTTATAAGTGGGAATTCAAGTAGCTCTTAGGATATCTTTCCGACAGATGTATGATTTGAAATTGGGGTTAGACGTCTAGTGGTCCGCCTATTCACAGTCGGTTTTACAGTGGTCTTGTTGTGTCTTAAAGATTCCTTGGCTATGCCGACTCGGGGACGCTTCGTATGTCATGTGCACTGCCTTGTACATGATGGTGTTGTACGATCGAGCCCGTGTAGGCCCCACCACGAAAACTTCGGACGAAATCTCTATCATATGTTTGTTCCGGCTTATTCTGCAAGCCAATCCTTTGTTTTTGTTTTGAGTTGTGGTATTCGAGTTGCTTCGAAGTCAAATGTTGATTCCTTACCTTTCCTAAACGGTGTTCTCATACTCCAATGTGGATACCAATCCTTCATGGTAATCGAGATTGTCATGTCAATCCTTTTTCAACCGGCGTGTTTCTCTTCAAGTGGATCCGATCATTTCAACATCCGCAAGATCCAATCTCAGCTTTCTCAATGGTGTTCGTTCATCCATCCCAAGTTGTCTTTGTTTTCCCACCCTCCCACCCTGTTTTTTTCTTCAAGGACTCAGTTTTCTTAAATTCGTTATCCATTTTATGAATGTGAAGTCTTTCCATTCTTTTCAATCAACATTCTTACCCCGTGGTTCTCTTGAGGCGGCTCTACTTGTTCATCATTCTCCATTCTTTTCTTCTCTAGTGGAACCAATTCAGGCTTTTGGTGTTGATCATATCCTGTTTTCCTCGTTTCAAATACCTACTCATGCCGGTGCACCTCATATTCATTCACTTCTCGCTATTTAATTGTTCCGGAGTGCTCAAGTTATCTCGAAGATTCGTGTTTGCCACTCTGCATTCATGCAAGCTCTTTCGAGATTGTTATCTCATTCTAGCCATTTAATTGAACCGGTGCAACCTCTCTTTTAAATCGTTCAACGGTGTTTCTTTTGACTAGGCCCTAACCCACAGGTCTTTTCCCAGGATCTTACCTGACTCTTCTACTTTTCCCGGAGCTATCCTCAAATTTTCTTTTCGAAGTTTGACGTAAGAATGATTTATCATCAGTCAATTGCCTTTCTCCAAGATCTTTCAAATTCTTTTCATCGTTGGTTCAACCTTTCCAATTTTAATTCCAGAGTACCTCAATAATTCATGGTGGTGTTTCTCATCGTCATTCTCAGATTGGAAGACCGAAGAAGATTTTTCTCTCAATCTTGCTCCATTCTCTTCAAGATTCGTGATTCTAGCTTGTTGCCATCCTCTCATAATTATTTGCGATTGTGAGATATTCTTTTCACCCATCAGGAGTAATTCAGAGTATTTTCAGTTTGATTCTCCGGAGCCCATCATCTCATAATTATTCATTCCCAGCTTTCAGTTATCGTTCTCCTAATCTTGCCGGTGCATCGATCAATTATCCTCTAATTAGTTCTTGATCTCTTCGTTCTCATGTAACTAAATCCCCTCAAGCTTCTTCGTTCATTTGCTAATTCATCCCGGTGTTTCTTTACCTTTTACTTCGTACGTTTTCAATTCTTACCGGTGGCTCGTTCAAGATTTATCTTCCTTCTTTATCATACCAATTCATTCGTTGTTTCGATTCCACCGGTGGTTAGTTGAAGACCTTCTCAAGTTGGCGCCGTATCCATACTAATCCCTTCTTCGAGAATAAGTTGTATGCAATCCGTTTGCTCATCATCAATTTAATTGGTGAAGGTTAAGCATAATGTAATTCTTATTCTTGTTTCATCCAAGTGATTAATTTCCTATTCCGGAGGCTCATCAAATTCCTGATTTCAATTGTTTCATCTTCTCTTTTTCCCGGAGTTCCAACCTTTTTCAATTCCATCTCTACGGAGATTCATTTAAATCATTGCAAGGCTTCAACCTTATTCTTTTCATCCACCATTTCGTTTGATCATTCTTTTTACCGGAGTTTTCACGAAGGCTCGACATGGTGGTTCATCAAGGATTTATTTCCTTCTCGAAGTGTACATCAAGATTCTTTTCAGAGGAGCTCAAGTTTTTCTGCATCTTGCTATCCGGAGTGCAATTCTTTCTTCCGTATCATTGGAGGGGGTATTATGTAATTCTTGATAATTTGAGTTCATGTTTCATGATTCACAAGTTATCAAGAATGAGATATTTTAAATCCATCAATCTCACCATTGGAATTACCTTGGGTTATATTTCACCTAAAGCTTTTCCCTAAGGAATGTTGCTATCTATGGTGCTCATTAATGAACCAAGTTCTTCATTTATCCTCCCGGTGAAATAAGTTTCTCGTTTCCTTGTTCTTATCATTCCAATCCATCCTTTCCGTTAGTGGCAGAATTTCACCTCAGCTTTGAGGTGTTCTACATAAGCCCACTACAAGCTTACTCTTTTCGTTGTTGTTGTTCCAACAACTCCGTTCTAGCATTTGTTGTAAGCATGCTCTAGTTTTTTCCCTTTGTTCATTCCATTCTTACTTTTGTTTCGGAGGCATTGTGATGTTTCTCTCTTCAACCATCTTCTGTTTTTGTCAGGATCGTGTTCTCTCCTGTGCTTATTCAACTAACCGGAGTGTTGTGTCTTCTCTTCTAGTTCTTTTGATCTTATAAAGTCTTGAATCCCTTCTCAACCGGAGTGCTGCCCAAAGTTGTTCTTCCTTGTTCCTCTTTGCTAATGGAGTGCTTTCAACTTCATTTATCTCCGTTGTATTCTTTTCTCAAAATGGCTTAACCTTTTCAAGGTTCTTTGGTTTGACTCATTTGTCAAAGAAGCAACTTAGTTTTACCTCTTCTCTTTCTCTTCCGGTTTCCCTCCGGTGCCATTCTAGATCTCGAGACGAGATCCTCTCGTAGTGGTGGAGTGTTGTGACGCCCCGAGACCGATGTGCCAGGTTTCCTCCAGTTATTCGCTGTTGTTTCCTTGTCATTGCTTGTGTGTCGCATCTTATCATGTCATCATGTGCATTGCATCCTCTTGTTTTCAAAACATGCATCCGTCCGGGTTTCCCAGTTTCCTTCCGTTGTCCGTTCTGAGCCCAGACACACTTGCACGCGCCCGCGGCATGTCCGAATATTATTTTAAAAGTGGCCGGAAAATGTTCTCAGAATGGGATGAAAGTTGGCATGCGGTGTTTTTATGTTGTAGGTAGGCCGCCTGCCAAGTTTCATTGCGTTCGGAGTCCGTTTGACGCCCCAACGATTAACTATAGCGGCATTATAGCCGGTCTAATGTCGGACATTTTCGGTCTCCGAAAACAGTCGCCGGGCCCCCCTCTCTTCTCTTCTCTTAGCTCGAGACCGTCTACACAGCCCACTACCTACCGCCAGGTCCAACCTAACCTTTCTCATCAGCCCGCGGCCCTCCTCGCGCGCGCGTCCGAAAGTTGTCCTTGACCCGACCCGAGCAGTCGTCACCGTCGTGTCCAGATCATCCCCAAACCTCTACAAAACGTCTTTTTTTTCTTATTTGGGCTCCCTAGCCTATTTTTCCCGACCGTCCGATTACGATCGGAGGGACGGATTAGCCCCTACCCAAAATCCTATTGCTATATATAAACCAACTTGTCTAAACCCTAAAATCTAGGAGTCTTGTCCCTGCCGCCGCCACACTCAAATCCCCATCGGGATCTCACCCGAGCCAACCACCCACACCCCAGATCCCCTCCTCTCGATCCAGAGCATCAGCGGCAGTCCCGAGCGCCAAGCCCCTCTAGGATGGATCAAGAGCAGTCCTGCCGTTCGCTCGTCGGTGGCGGCCTCAACCACTAGGACGCCACTGCCAGAGAACCAGCAGGACCGCTGCGTCCCTCCCCTGTTCCCTGCTCGTCCTTCTCCTTTCCCTGCCTCTCCCTCACGTTTTCTCTCACTCACAGGAACGCCACGGGCGGCCCTCGCCCTCGAGCTCCAACGGGATCCGTGCCCTGGATCCCCTTCTTCGACCACCTCCTGGAGGCTGACCATGCGCGCCCTCAAGCCCCTACCACGGGCACCCACGCAGGCAGCCGCAGTTCCCGTGTCTCCGGCGAGTCGGCGACCACGAGAGACATCCATGGCTGCCCCTTGGTGCTTCGCATCGCGCCCGACCATCATCCCCAATGCCAGCGAGCTCCTGTTGGATCACCGTCGCCCGTACGGGACCTCGTCCGCCTCCCCTGCCTCACGCCTTGTCGCCGGAACCCCCGCCAAGTCCCACTCCGCGCCATGGGCGCCTCTCCTGCTTCGGCCTCCAAGTTCCAGCGCCAAGTCCCGCTCCCGTTGGCCTAAGCTCGACCCTGCCTCCGGCTAGGTTGGGATCCCCAAGGCCGGATCCGCCCGTCCGCTCCAACCCCGCCGTCCCGCCGGAGTACCCCTACCTCGCCGCTGTCCACCAGTGCCGCCACGCCCCTGCTTCCTCTGCTTCCAAGACGAGCGCCTCGACCCCACTCGACCCATTGACCGCGCCTCCGTGCGCTTGGGCCGCCTCCTCTTTGGCCGTTGACCGAGGCCCAGTCCCACCTCACCGATCTGGGCCGAAGCCCATGGTGAGCCTCCTGAGAGCCCTCTGCCCTGTGCACTAATGGGCCATCCAGTTTCAGCCCATGGATGTTTTTTTCCACTCTCTGTGAATTTAGCTAATTTCCAGGGAATTGCAGCTTTACAGAAAACCCCCCTAGTTTCATGCATTTAATAACTTCACAACCGTGCATCGGATCTAAATAAATTATATATGAAAGTTGCTTAGAATTTTGTCTAGTTTAATAATATGCAACTTTCATCTAGGTTTGAAATGTTTAAAATGATGTTTGGTTAAATTTGCTCCTATGCCATGCTAAAATGCTTTATTTCATAACTAATTAACCGTAGCTACAAACCTAACAAACTTTATATGTAAATGGGGTAGAAAAATGCCTAGTTTATCATGGTGACCTTACTTTGCATGCTTAACAACTTTAAAATTGTGTTTAGGGCAGAACAGTACCAAACCTTAAAATATGCATATGGGGATTTATCAGAGTTGTTGTTCGTTGTTTCCGGCCTCATTTAACCTTGACTAGATAGGTAGTTTTTATTTTGCTTCACCCTCTTGCCATGTTTAACAACATTTAATATTGTTGGGTACATAAACGAGATCGAACTAAATAACTTGTCGTGGTGTTTCGTCAATATGCACCTTTGCATATTGAGCTCCACTTAATTTGTAGTATTGCTTGTGAACTTTTGCCATGCTTCATTAAACCGGACATGCATCATACTTGATAGTGCATCATGCCATGTTTATGTGGTGGTTGTTTACTACGTTGTTTGCTCCTTTCCGGTGTTGCTTCTTCGGGTTGGTTCCGATAACGTCGCGTTTGTGAGGAACCGTTCGACTATGTCCGTTTGTCTTCTTCATGGACTCGTTCTTGTTCCTTGCGGGATCTCAGGCAAGATGACCATACCCTCGAAATCACTTCTATCTTTGCTTGCTAGATGCTCGCTCTATTGCTATGCCTATGCTGTGATACCTACCACTTGCTTATCATGCCTCCCATGTTGTTAAACCAAGCCTCTAACCCACCTTGTCCTAGCAAACCATTATTTGGCTATGTTACCGCTTTGCTCAGCCCCTCTTATAGTGTTGTTAGTTGCAAGTGAAGATTGAAGTTTGTTCCTTGTTGGAACATGGAGATCGTTCCTTGTTGGATCATTTGTTTACTTGTTGGGATATCACAATATCTCTTATCTAATTAATGCATCTATACACTTGGTAAAGGGTGGAAGGCTCGGCCTTACGCCTGGTGTTTTGTTCCACTCTTGCCGCCCTAGTTTCCGTCATATCGGTGTTATGTTCCCGGATTTTTGCGTTCCTTATGCGGTTGGGTAATAATGGGAACCCCTTGACAGTTCGCCTTGAATAAAACTCTTCCAGCAATGCCCAACATTGGTTTTACCATTTTCCTCCTAGCCTCTTTTTCCCTTGGGTTCCGTGGACTCAAGGGTCATCTTATTTAACCCCCCCCCCCCCCCCCGGGCCAGTGCTCCTCTGAGTGTTGGTCCACCTCGGGCAGCCAGCGGGGCCACCTCGGGGCAACTCGAGGGTTGGTTTTACTAGTAGCTTGACCTATCTGGTGTGCCCTGAGAACGAGATATGTGCACCTCCTATCGGGATTTGTCGGCGCACCGGGCGGCTTTGCTGGTCTTGTTTTACCATTGTCGAAATGTCTTGTAACCAGGATTCCGAGTCTGACCGGGTCTTCCCGCTAGAAGGAATATCCTTCGTTGACCGTGAGAGCTTGTGATGGGCTAAGTTGGGACACCCCTGCAGGGATTTGAACTTTCGAAAGGCGTGCCCGCGGTTATGGGCAGATGGGAATTTGTTAACGTTCGGTTGTGGAAAACCTGAAGTTGACCTTAATTAAAATGCATCAACCACGTGTGTAACCGTGATGGTCTCTTTCCGGTGGAGTCCGGGAAGTGAACATGGTGTTGGAGTTATGTTTGGCGAAGGTTCTTCTAGGATCACTTCTTGATCATAGTTTTATCGACCGTGCTTTGCCTTCTCTTCTTGCTCTCATTTGCGTATGTTAGCCACCATATATGCTAGTCGCTTGCTACAGATCCACCTCCTACCTTTACCTTACCCATAAGCTTAAATAGTCTTGATCGCGAGGGTGCGAGATTGCTGAGTCCCTGTGACTCATAGATACTTCCAAAACCAGCTTGCAGGTGCCGATGAGTCCATGCAGATGACGCAACCAAGCTCAGGAGGAGCTCGATGAAGATCTTGTCCTTTGTGTTGTGTCGTTCTAGTTGATCAGTAGTGGAGCCCAGTTGGGGTCGATCGGGGACCTTGTCGCATTTGGGGTTCTTCTTTTATTTTGGTTCCGTAGTCGGACCTTGATTGTATTTGGATGTTGTAATGCTTTATTCATGTAATTGTGTGAAGTGGCAATTGTAATCCAACTATGTATCTCTTTCCCTTATGTATTACATGGGTTGTTTGCGAAGATTACCTCACTTGCGACTTTGCTTTCAATGCGGTTATACCTCTAAGTCGTGCTTCGACACGTGGGAGATATAGCCGCATCAAGGGCGTTACAGAACAATATTTAAATCTCCTCTGAATTCTTTTATGGATGATTTGTTATCTTTGCAAGTCTCTTTGAATTATCAGTTTGGTTTGGCCTACTAGATTGATCTTTCTTGCAATGAGAGAAGTGCTTAGCTTTGGGTTCAATCTTGCGTTGCTCGATCTTAGTGACAGAAAGGGAAACGACACGTATTGTATTGTTGCCATCGAGGATAAAAAGATGGGGTTTATATCATATTGCTTGAGGTTATCCCTCTACATCATGTCATCTTACCTAATATGTTACTCTGTTCTTATGAACTTAATACTCTAGATGCATGCTGGATAGCGGTTGATGTGTGGAGTAATATAGTAGTTGATGCAGGTAGGAGTCGGTCTACTTGTCACGGACGTGATGCCTATATACATGATCATGCCTAGATATTCTCATAATTATTCGCTTTTCTATTAATTGCTCGATAGTAATTTGTTCACCCACTGTAATACTTATGCTATCTTAAGAGAAGCCACTAGTGAAACCTATGCCCCCCAGGTCTATTCTCCATTATATTAATCTCACGTCAACAAGTTATTTCTGGCACCATTTATTTTGCTATATTTACTTTTAATCTTTATTATAAAAATACTAAAAATATTATCTTATCATCTCTATGAGAACTCACTTTTGCAAGTGGTCGTGAAGGGATTGACAACCCCTTTATCGCGTTGGTTGCAAGGTTCTTATTTGTTTGTGTAGGTACGAGGGACTTGCGTGTGACCTCCTACTGGATTGATACCTTGGTTCTCAAAAACTGAGGGAAATACTTACGCTACTTGCTGCATCACCCTTTCGTCTCCAAGGGAATACCAACACAGTGCTCAAGAGGTAGCAAGGAGGATTTCTGGCGCCGTGGCTGGGGAGTCTACGCACAATTAAAGACATACCAAGTACCCATCACAAACTTTTATCCCTCGCATTACATTATTTGCCATTTTCCTCTCGTTTTCCTCTCCCCCACTTCACCCTTGCCGTTTTTTGCCCTCTTTTTCCGTTCGCTTGCTTCTTGTTTGCTTGTGTGTTGGATTGCTTGCTTGTCACGATGGCTCAAGGTAATACTAAATTGTGTGACATTGCCAATACCAACAACAATGATTTTCTTAGCACTCCGATTGCTCCTCCTACTGATGCTAAATCTTGTGAAATTAATACTGATTTGCTGAATCTTGTCATGAAAGATCAATTCGCCGGCCTTCCTAGTGAAGATGCCACTACCCATCTAAATAGCTTTGTTGATTTATGTGATATGCAAAACAACAAAGACGTGGACAATGATATTGTTAAACTGAAGCTATTGCTGTTTTCTCTTAGAGATCGTGCTAAAACTTGCTTTTCCTCTTTGCCTAAAAATAGTATTGATTCATGGAATAAGTGCAAAGATGCTTTTATCTCTAAATATTTTCCTCCCGCTAAGATCATCTCTATTAGAAACGATATTATGAATTTTAAGAAACTTGATCATGAACATGTTGCACAAGCTTGGGAGAGGATGAAATTAATGATACGTAATTGCCCTACACATGGTTTGAATTTATGGATGATTATACAAAAAAATTATGCCGAATTGAATTTTGCTTCTAGAAATCTTTTAAATTCGGCCGCGGGAGGCACTTTTATGGAAATCACTTTAGGAGAAACTACTAAACTCCAAGATAATATTATGGTTAATTATTCTCAATGTCACACTGAAAGATCTATTTGTAAAAAGGTGCATGCAATTGAAGAGATTAATGTTTTGAGTGGAAATATGGATGAACTTATGAAATTGTTTGCTAATAAGAGTGCTTCTTCTGATCCTAATGATATTCCTTTATCTACTTTGATTGAGAATGATAATGAATCTATGGATGTGAATTTTGTTGGTAGGAACAATTTTGGTAACAACACTTATAGAGGAAATTTTAATCCTAGTCTGTATCCTAGTAATTGCTCTAATAATTATGGTAATTCCTACAACAACTCTTATGGTAATTTTAATAAGATGCCCTCTTATTTTGAGACTAGCGTTAAGGAATTTATGATTTCTCAAAAGAATTTCAATGCTTTGCTTGAAGAAACATTGCCCAAGATTGATGAGTTGGCTAGGAACGTGGATATAATTTCTCTTGATATTGATTCTTTGAAACTTAGATCTATTCCACCTAAGCATAATATCAATGAGTCTCTGAAATCCATGAGAATTTCCATTGATGAGTGCAAAGAAAGAACCACTAGGATGCATGCTAAAAAGGATTGCTTTGTGAAAGCGTGTTCTTCTAGTTTCCATGATAATAATGATGAAGATATTAAACTTATTGGCGTGTCTCCAATTAAATCTTTGTTTTGCAATATCAATCTTGATGATGATGGGACTGGAGATGAGTCAACTTTAGTTAGAAGGCGTCCCAATGATTTGGAGTTTTTAATCTTGATGCAAAATTTGGTAAAAGTGGGATGAAAGAGGTCAAAACTTTAGGTTGCAATGAACCCACTATCTTGGATTTCAAGGAATTTAATTATGATAATTCCTATTTAATAGATTGTATTTCCTTGTTGCAATCTGTGCTAAATTCTCCGCATGCTTATAGTCAAAATAAGGCTTTTACTAAACATATAGTTGATGCTTTAATGCAATCTTATGAAGAAAAACTTGAATTGGAAGTTTCTATCCCTAGAAAACTTAATGATGAGTGGGAACCTACTATTAAAATTAAAATTAAAGATCATGAATGCTATGCTTTGTGTGATTTGGGTGCTAGTGTTTCCACGATTCCTAAAACCTTGTGTGATTTGCTAGGTTTCCGTGAGTTTGATGATTGTTCTTTAAACTTGAATCTTGCGGATTCCACCATTAAGAAACCTATGGGAAGAATTAATTATGTTCTTATTGTTTCAAATAGGAATTATGTGCCCGTAGATTTCATTGTCCTTGATATTGATTGCAATCCTTCATGTCCTATTATTCTTGGTAGACCTTTCCTTAGAACGATTGGTGCAATTATTGATATGAAAGAAGGGAATATTAGATTCCAATTTCCGTTATGGAAAGGCATGGAACACTTTCCTAGAAAGAAAATTAAATTACCTTATGAATCTATTATGAGAGCTACATATGGATTGCATACCAAAGATGGTAATACCTAGATCTATCCTTGCCTTTATGCCTAGCTAGGGGCGTTAAACGATAGCGTTTGTTGGGAGGCAACCCAATTTTATTTTTATTCCTTGCTTATTGATTCTATTTAGTAATAAATAAGTCATCTAGCCTCTGTTTAGATGTGGTTTTATGCTTTTAATTAATGTTTGTGCCAAGTAGAACCTTTGGGAACACTTGGGGAAAGTCTTTCTGATCGTGCTGTAAAAAACAGAAACTTTAGCACTCACGAGATTTCCTGCCATTATTTACTGGAGAGTGAGATTTGGTTGATTATTTTTTCAGATGATTAATATATAAATTCCTCACGTCCAGAAATTTATTTTAGAATTTTTGGGGTTACAGAAGTATTGAAACCTACAGATTACTACAGACTGTTCTGTTTTTGACAGATTCTGTTTTTCCTTGTGTTGTTTGCTTATTTTGATGAATCTATGGCTAGTATCGGAGGTTATGAAGCATAGAGAAATTGGAATACAGTAGGTTTAACACCAATATAAATAAAGAATGAGTTGATTACATTACCTTAAGTGGTGGTTTGTTTTCTTATACTAACGGAGCTCATGAGATTTTCTGTTTAAGTTTTGTGTTGTGAAGTTTTCAAGTTTTGGGTAAAGATTTGATGGGTTATGGAAAAGGAGTGGCAAGAGCCTAAGCTTGGGGATGCCCAAGGTACCCAAAGGTAAAATACAAGGACAACCAAAAGCCTAAGCTTGGGGATGCCCCGGAGGGCATCCCCTCTTTCGTCTTCGTGCATCGGTAACTTTACTTGGAGCTATATTTTTATTCACCACATGATATGTGTTTTGCTTGGAGTGTCTTGTATGATTTGAGTCTTTGCTTTTTAGTTTACCACAATCATCCTTTCTGTACGCACCTTTTGAGAGAGACACACATGAATTGGAATTCATTAGAATACTCTATGTGCTTTGATGACCCACAAGTATAGGGGACCTATCGTAGTCCTTTCGATAAGTAAGTGTGTCGAACCCAACGAGGAGCAGAAGGAAATGATAAGCGGTTTTCGGCAAGGTATTCTCTGCAAGCACTGAAATAATAGGTAACAGAGAGTTTTGTGATAGGATAATTGGTAACGAGCAACAAGTAACAAAAGTAAATAAAGTGCAGCAAGGTGGCCCAATCCTTTTTGTAGCAAAGGACAAGCCTGGACAAACTCTTATATGATATAAAGAGCTCCCATGGACACATGGGAATATCGTCAAGATAGGTTTCATCACGATCATATGATTCATATTCGGTACTTTGATAATTTGGTATGTGGGTGGACCGGTGCTTGAGTACTGTCCTTAATTGGACAGGCATCCCACTTATGATTAACCTCTATTGCAAGCATCCGCAACTACAACAAAAGTATTAAGGTAAACCTAACCATAGCATGAAACATATGGATCCATATCAGCCCCTCACGAAGCAAAGCATAAACTAGGGTTTAATCTTATGTCATTCTAGCAACCCATCATCTACTTATTACTTCCCAATGCCTTCCTCTAGGCCCGAATAATGGTGAAGTGTCATGTAGTCGACATTCACATAACACCACTAGAGGAGAGACAAGATACATCTCATCAAAATATCGAACGAATACCAAATTCACATGACTACTAATAGCAAGACTTCTCCCATGTCCTCAGGAACAAACGTCACTACTCACAAAGCATATTCATGTTCATAATCAGAGGGGTATTAATGTGCATATAGGATCTGAACGTATGATCTTCCACCAAATAAACCAACTAGCATCAACTACAAGGAGTAATTAACACTACTAGCAACCCACAGGTGCCAATCTCGGACTTGGAGACAAGAACTGGATACAAGAGATGAACTAGGGTTTTGAGAGGAGACGGTGCTGGTGAAGATGTTGATGGAGATTGCCCTCTCCCAATGAGAGGAGCATTGGTGATGATGATGGCGATGATTTCCCCCTCCCGGAGGGAAGTTTCCCCAGCAGAACAGCTCCGCCGGAGCCCTAGATTGGTTCCGCCAAGGTTCTGTCTCGTGGCGGCGGAGTCTCGTTCGGAAAGATGGCTTGTGATTTTTTTCTCATCGAAAGACTCCATATAGTAGAAGATGGTCACCGGAGGGCCACTAGGGGGCCCACGAGGTAGGGGCACGCCCAGGGGGTAGGGCGCGCCCCCACCCTTGTGGGTAGGGTATGGCCCCCCTGGTGAACTTGCGCTCGGTATTTTTTATATATTCTGAAATTGACTTCCATGAAGTTTCAGGACTTTGGAGCTGTGGAGAATAGGTCTCTAATATTTGCTCCTTTTCCAGCCCAAAATCCCAGCTGCTGCCATTCTCCCTCTTTATATAAACCTTGTAAAATAAGAGAGAATAGGCATAAGTATTGTGACATAATGTGTAATAACAGCCCATAATGCAATAAATATCAATATAAAAGCATGATGCAAAATGGGTGTATCAACTCCCCCAAGCTTAGACCTGGCTTGTCCTCAAGCGAAAGCCGAAATCGAAAAATATGTCCACATGTTTAGAGATAGAGGTGTCAATAAAAATAAAATACGGACATGAGGGCATCATGATCATTCTTAGAACGGCAACTTATATAATTCTTGTCATATGATCTCTTATGCTAGAGTAACAATTAAATCACAATTTCAAGTATGAATCATAAACTTCATTGAAAACTAACAAACTATAATCTCAGTCATTGGAGCAATCGCAATTTATCATAACATAGGAAAGAGTCAATATAAGAGCTTTTCAGCAAGACCACATACTCAATTATCATATAGTCTTTCACAATTGCTAACACTCACGCAATACTTATTAGTATGGAGTTTTAGTCGGACACAGAGTAAGATAGGGGCTTATAGTTTTGCCTCCCAACGTTTTACCTCAAGGGTAATGTCAACAATAATAGTTCATGAAAACTCACATCCAATTAGCCATGTATACAAGGATCTTTCCAACATGTTGTGCTTGCCAAAAGATAAAATATAAAAAGGAAGGGTGAAGATCACCATGACTCTTATGCAAGGTAGGAGATAAAAGTAAAAGATAGGACCTTCACAGAGGGAAGCAGAGGTTGTCATGCGCTTTTATGGTTGTGTCATGGAATTTTCACGGCAGATGTCCTAGAGCAAGGACTTAGTCGTAGGGCCATCGCACTAGGAAGCTTAAAGGGGTTAATCTGTACAAAGGATACGAGAGAGTTTTATACTAGTTCGGCCCCTTACGATGAAGGTAAAAGCCTACGTCTAGTTGGGATTGGTATTGCTAATGTTTCGACTTCCAAGAGGCTCAACTCACCGACTTGGTTATCGACTTCGTTCTCCCCCTAAGCCGCTGCCGGGTCGTCCCCTTATATACACGAGTTGACGTCTGGTGGCTTTACAGAGTCCCGGCCGGCTCATAATCATGTCCGGCTCGGTGACTTCCTTTACATGCCTTTCTTTACAAGTCTTCCACTCATATGGCAGTTTACAATAACGGGCTTTTAAGCCGGCCCGAGGCCATTGGGATTCCTATATATGTTAATAAACTATCATCTTGATTGTATATTGGGCTTCTTATGTAACCCACCATTAAGGCTGACCGGCCCCTCCTGGGCGGGTCTCAGCTGATAGTAATATCCCCAACATTAGGCCCCAGGTTGACTTTGAACTTTGTTCTTTGTCAATCTTCAATACTTAGGCAGAATCCATCCTATATCTGAAATTTTCCTTAACCCGTCGTGACATCATCTTTTTGAAACAAAAAAAACTTTCATGACGTCATCTTCCAACAGATCTTTCATTTTTAATGCCTTCCGGGGATCGAGGCATCTGTTCAGTTGGATAATCATTATTGGGTCTCCTTGATCTTCGTGCCCGCCTATTCACGCACTCCCTTATAAATAGGCATAACTTGGGTCTTTCTCATTCTACTTTCTTCCTCATCTTCTTCCTCTCGCAACCCCCGTCGCCGCTTGAGCTCCGTCGCCGCCGCAACTATCACCGTCGTCGTCGAGCTTGGCCGCTGCATCACCCTGAATCCATCCAGAAAATGCGGCGACTCTTCGCGGCAGGCCTGCATCTTGTAAGTTTTTCTTCTCTCTTACCCACCTAGATCTGTTCTAGGTTTGCGAGTTCTTCAGTGTTCTTCATCTGTTCATCATAGACCATCTTGTAGATCTTCTCCGCAACTTCTTTTGATCCAGAAAAGAGATATAACTCGCGCGGTAGCTGTTTGGCATTCGTCTTGGATATCAATAGATCCTTTTCCCTTGTATAAATGCTTCGTTACAGTCGATGAACTCATCTGTACTAAGTTTTTAGGTCTAGAATATTTCCCTTTTTGAAATAGCCTTTTGATACAAAATGATAATGATCACTTGGTGAAACTTGTTTATGCCAACGCTTAACTGAATCTGCCTTCTGAGAAAATCTGTAGTCATGGCGGCTTACCACTCCAGCTTGTTTTTTCCCTTATATATCATTAGCCCTTTACTTAAGCCACCATTATTCGTCTGTATTATCATTACTTTAACCTGTAATCCATCAATAACTTGAGCCGGCAAATTACTTTCTTTTCAGCTTGCCCTCTTTTCATCATGCCGTCAAAAGCGCCAACAGTCTGCAATTGGGTCCCTTCTACAGTTACCGATGATGGCTTGAAAGACTTTGTCACCATTGGATTTTTGCTGGAGAAAAACACTATGTCTTATCATGCCCCTGACCCGGACGAGGAACGACCTCAGCCCCGAGATGGTGAAGTCATTGTTTTCACTGACCATATGAACCGTGGCTTCTCACCGCTCGGTTCAAAATTCTTCAGGGAGGTCCTTAATTTTTTTAAACTTCATCCTCCGGACATTGGGCCCAATTCCATCTCCAATATTTGCAATTTCCAAGTGCTCTGTGAGGCTTATCTTTAGCAAGAGCCGACTGTAGAACTGTTTAGAGAATATTTTTATCTAAACCGGCAGAATGAGTGTACCAACGGACTTAGCTTAGAGCTTGGGGTATCTCAATTCAGCGCCGGCAAAGTACTGTCTTCCCTCTCATAGTTTTACCGAGTCACCCAAAGGATTGGAACCAAACTTGGTTTTACTGTCAGGACATCTCACCCGCCAACGAGAAACCACTGCCGGGTTACCGCCCCGATCGTCTTGACTCTAAGTTCGTACTGCCAAATAAACTTACCGCTATTGAACGCAAGAAACTGCTTCCCTCCATTAGAAGAATCAATGGTTCGTTGGGGAACGGTTTAACCGGAGTCGATCTAACCTGCTGCTGGATCTCATGGTTCAGAACTGATGTGTGAATATAGTGGAGACCCGAACGATTCTCTTCGCCATAGCCCGGTGGACCTCACCGAAGAAGACATTGTTTCAATGTCAAATCTGTTGGTGAATGGAAAATATGAAGACTGTAGCATTGTTGGGTTGAATCCCTTCTGCAAGCTCAACCTGGCTCCAGAAGTAAGTATACTCTGATCTTTTTCCTTTGTGTTCTGCCCGGATATTAATGTTTAATACTGATCTTTCTTCTTGTCTTTGCAGGCCAATTCAGACTTCTGGAAGGTGAAATATGACCACGAAGCTGCCAAGAAGGCGAAAGCCACCGCTATGAACACCAAGAAGACGACCCGGAAATCCAAGAGAAAGAAGAAAACCACTGCTGAAGATTTAATGAAGCTTGATGATACGTCTGACTCGGAGGTAGTCCTTGATTCCCTTGGCCAATTTTTTAACAATCGTATTGACGCTGATCCTTACCAGGATGACACTGGGGCCAGTCAGGCCGGGGAGGCAGAGGTAACTATTATTTCCTCTGATTCAGAGCCCTTATCAAGACACAAAGTTCAACAAGTGATATGTAAAGTAAGGTTTTCTAACGCTTTAGCTCACTTGGATCCCAACTTTCATTTGAAAAAGCAGCAACACGAAAGCTGCCGTGAAGCTAAGATTGAAGATGAATCGGCTGTTGACCTTCAACAGACCCCTCGAAAACGCCCGAATGAGGTTTACTTTTACTGTCCTTAACTGAGTTTATTGAATCTTGCTCATTGTATCTCTTTTAACTCCTTTCTTTTACCTTTTTAGGAGGTGTCTCGTTCTTTAGGTGACTCTTCACAAACACAATTCCTAGTTTCAAGACTGCTCCTGGGTAATCAGAGATCCTTTTCCCTTCCGGGTTGATCAATTATACTTTTGATGCTGACTGTCTGTAATATATATATATATATGTTTCTCTTTAGCGGTCAGTCTAAATCCAAGAAAGCGAGGGTAACCAAACTAGCGGAAGACCCGCCAGTACTAGCATCTGACCTAGCTAGGCCGCTCTCTCCATTAACTGACGCCCTAGAAAACCCGCCAATTGTCAATGAAGCAAATCCTCAGGAGCCGTCTCTTGATGACACCACTATCAATCCTTCTACAGCCGGACCGTCAAACTCAACCGACCCGCCATCACCACATGCTCCAGATGTCCAAATTACTGGGAGCCGCTTTGTTGAGCCAGGGAATCCAATAGTGTTGGCTCGGTGCACAATAAAGCAAGAAGCATTGGAGCGGCAGAAGGTTCGCTTTGATATCGCCAACTATGACCGTCTCAATGCCAGTGATATCTTATTCGGCTATCTCAGTCATGTACACTCCAGTCGTGAGTCTGAGATTGAGATGGTCAAGCAGCTTCAATTGAAGTATGAGGTATGTTATTTCCGGTTTACCAATATTCCTTCAGCCCCCAAGTCTTCAGATTATAAGAGAAAGGAAATGACCTGTAGACTTAGAATATAAGCCGAAACTTTTATCTCTGAATCTTTGCCTTGTACTGATAGAACAAAACTTCACCCATAGTCCCCAAGGACCGGTTCATTTTGATCATTAATGAATCGGTACTTTAAGATTTAAAACTATCTTTTAAAGTATTTTAACACTCCGGCTTTAACCTTGAAAAATTTACTGAACTGCGTACATTAGCCCCCAAGTGCCAAGTGCTATTACTTTGTAAAGGACTTGGGACTTCAAATATATTGGTAGAATCGCAAAATTTTGATTTGGCATACACTAGTCCCCAAGTGCCAAGTGGTTTATTCATAAAGTACTTGGGACTTCGAATTTTGAATTTGGATACTGGAATTAAAATCCAATCTTGACTTATCTGAATGTTTCACAGAATGCATTGTCTCAGCTGACTTCCCAATTGACTGACGCAAAGACTCGGTTAGCAAGTTAGGAGTCAGAAATCAAATCTTCCACCTCCAAATTGCAAATGAGCCTTTCTAAAATGGAGACTTTGAAGACCAGCTTTGCTGCCAAAGAGAAAACTTGGGAGAATGAGAAAACACTCCTGACCCGCCGAGCTGAGACAGCCGAAACAGCTCTGAAAGAAATTTCAATAGAGCTGAACAATTTGAAGGGCCGGGTATCTCAGATGGTTGCTGCGATTTTTGGTAAGCCGTCTGAATTGATCTTGAATATAATTTTTGTCAAACTGGAATATGATCTGCCAACTGACTCTGTTAAAAATATATACAGGTCCACGAAGCAAATATCTAAGCCAAGACCCGTTGATTAAGCTGAAGGCAGTGTACACCTTGGTTTCCCAATTATACATTGGTGCGCAACGGGCTCTGGCTGCTATATCTCCGGTAAATCAAGGATCCAACTGTCTTAGCGATGTCCTGAAGAAGCTATCCATCCTTCCTGTGAGATTCCAAGAGGTAAAATGCTCCTGTGCGCAAGCCGGTGCACTGACTGCCCTAAGCCGTTCCAAAGCTTGGGTGCCAGACCTAGATCCGGCGGATGTGGCAAAGGGCTATTGTTAGGACCCCGATTCCAAGTCACATCGATCTAGCCGGTAACACCTCATATCACTTTGCGGCTTCACCCACGGTATTCCACGGGTGTCGTCTTACCATGGCCAGGGACCGTTTGCGCCTTTTGGCTCACGTATATGATAGTGTCGCTAGCATCCATATGACAGAGAACCCGGGCCGATATGGCTAGTCGTGAACCCAAAGCGGCACAGACCTATGGAGACAGGCATACATGAATCACATCGAACATGTCGGTCATCAACGAGTGATTCCGGGCTGTAGCACTGGGCTAACAGGACTCCGGGGAACCCCGGGCTGTAGCAGGCTAGGCAGGACTCCGGAAGTCACCGTGTGACATTTCCCCGAAGGGACAGACATAAGGACGAAGTGAAACACATGCCGGCCAGTCAAGTGTCCTGAACAGTAGTGCTGGGCTAGCAGGACTCCGGTGAACCGGGCTGTAGCGGACTACTATGGCTCGAGGAACACTAGACTACATTTCCCCATAAGAAAGGCTGCTAAGGATAAACAACTAGATTGTCGGATCCCACTCATACCAAGCATTTCAATCATACACACAATATGCCCGGTATGAGTACATACAACATGGCATCACAACAAAACTCTACAACTCAAGTACTTTATTTAAAGGCTCTAGAGAGCCATACATAACATGTTTATACAGATAGGGGTCAGATGACCCGACACTAAAGTCATACAAACATACAAGCACATGCGGAAGCAACTAGTCTGAGTACAGACTCTAGAAAGAAAGAAGGCTTCTCGAAGCCTGTCTATCTACATAGGGCCCTCCATGGCCAGGATCACCACCTGGGTGGCTAGTCACTCGTCGACGTCAAGGTCTACATAAAACCCATCGGAGGGGGTAGTGTTGTCGTCTGAAAACAAAAATAAGCAAACATGAGTACAAAGGTACTCATCAAGTCTTACATCAGAACCTACTATACATGCTTATTCCCAAGAAGGTGGTGGGATTGATGCAGCAAGCCAGCTTTGACTCTTGGCTAAGCTATCCTACGGAACTCCACCAGTAAAATAGTTTTCGCACACGAGTCCACTACTCACTAACACAATACTCCACCATGGATCCTCCCTCGTCATCCTACGAGAGGGCCATCCTCGGTACTCACACTTATCTTGAGTCTTTTAGTAGTATCCATTAACTTGTCTTTGAACTGTATAGGCAACCAAGTAGTCCTTTACCGCGGACGCGGCTATTCGAATAGTTTTATACCCTGCAGGGGTGTACTTCATCATACACGCTTTCACCACTTACCGCCGTTTACACGACATGTACTCGGCAACCTTCAAGCGGAAGCCCAGCGAGGGTGTCGGCCACGGCCTACCTAAACATTTAAGTCTCTAGTCCAGGTTTATCGCCTATCCAGGTTCCATCCGCAGGGAGTCCGGCCGAGGTTTCCACATACGGCCCTGAACGATGTGAACAGGGTTCCTGAGACACCAAACGGGTGACTCGGTACACCGTGCCACAGTGTATCTACCGCAACATAGCCCACCCCTAGGGTCAGCGCTACGCACGGCCGCCAACACATAACCTACAAACACCAGAAACTATTTGCAACTCCTAGACAAAGTACTAGGGTGATTAAGAAGCCGAGAGGGTCCATTGGTTTCGGGCCCAATGTATGGTAGTAACTGCATCTTAAATCACACATACAGATCTCAGTTCTTATGGACGGCCTCAATGAAACAACCCACCATGTACTCCTACATGGCCTCTCACCGATACCTTTACCAAAACATGTTCAACACATCCCTCACATTACCGGCATAAGCATTTCACTCTAGCCCATCACCCAGATGAACCAGACCTGACACAACTCTAAGCATAGCAGGCATAGCAAGGTAGGAATCACATACATGGCTCAATCAACTCCTACACATGCTAGTGGGTTTCATCTAGTTACTGTGGCAATGACAGGTCATGCAGAGGATAAGGGTTCAGCTACCGTAGCACACAGCAGTTTGAATCGCGTTGTCTTAATGCAGTAAACAAGAGCAGAAGCGAGAACATGGGTTTGTATCGGAATGATCAATGGATGCTTGCTTGATGGAGTGGTAGCGGGATACTTCCCTTCAGTTGGATACTCGTGAATATCCTCGGAGGCAGAACCTACCACGAAGAACACATCGGAACGCAATCAACACATGACGATATGCAACAATATGATGCATGCTATGACATGGCAATATGATTGTGTCTTGGCCTAATGCAAGCTAAAATAGGAAGGGATGAACCCATTTGAATCAAAGATTCAAATATTAGCTCATTAAACATGGCATTTATAGTGCATTTCCTTATTCTGCTTAAACAGCAAGGGAAACTTGTTTTGTCATGCATGAAACCATTACAGATGGATAGATTGAATTTTTCTGATAATTTTTCATATATAAATTATTTCATTTGGAGTTACGGTTGAATTTCTATGAATTTTTGAAGTTTGAACTATTTTCTGGAATTTCCTGTATAAAAAATAAATCCAGAAAATGCATTACTGCGTCAGCATTGCGTCATGCTGACCTCAGCAGGTCAAAGGCGCCATCCCAGGTCAAACCTGACTGGTGGGCCCCTTCTGTCAGCCTCTCAGTGCACTAACTACGTTTAGTTAGCCTAATTACTGGGCAGGGCTCACTAGTCAGTGACTATACTAATTAAACTAACTAATTTTAGTTAGAAACTAATCTGGATAATTAGCAGAGGGGGCCCACTTGTCATTGAATCAAAGGAGTCAACCGGGCCCACCCAGTCCACGTCAGTGGTCAAATCCGCCGGTCAACAGGGCTAATCCCGCCGGCGTTGAGTCACCGGCGAGGCCGAGACGACCGAGGGCTTCGGAAAACGCCCTCCGGTGACCAAATCGACTACGGAGACCACCCGTGCGAAGCCCAGGCTCTCGCGCATCCAATGGAGCAAGTGTGAGGAGCTGGGGTGGAGCGAGCTCGCCGGAATCGAGCTCGTGGCGGCGGCCGGAGTTCGGGCGGAGAGGGAAAAGGGGCTACGGTGCATGGCAGGGCTAGGAAGTGCATGCGTTAGGCTCCTGGGGTCGCACAGAATGCGGTGGTGTGCTCGGACGCGTGCTTGCACGGCCGTAGCCACGACGGCGACATGGACGGCGGCGAGGAGCTCTCGGGTGCGGTGGAAACGACGGCTACAGGGGCCAAACGAGCACGGGAGCTAGGGGGAAAGGAAGCGGATCTCACAGCGGAGTCGGAGAGGGGGTCAGCGGGCTCGGGGAGGTCCTCGCGGCGGCGAATCGACCGAAGATGGCTCGGGTGCCCGAGGTTGAAGACGAGGGCGAGGGCGGCGATGCAGGGCCTCCGGCGATGTGTGGCTCGGTGGGGAGGACGAGGGAGTCGAGGCGGAGCTAATGGGCTCGTCGGAGGGGCAAGGGAGTGGCTATGGTGGCAACTACGGCGATCGGCCGCGAGGGACGCACTCGGCCATCGCAGGAGAGGATGAGGGAGACGAGGGGGAGAGTGAGAGAGGATGAGAGGGAGACGTGGGGGTCGCGTGGCGTCCTCTGGGCGTCCCCCAGCGTCGACAGAAGCAGGAGGTGGCCGGCGCGTGGCCGGCGCGCGGCGAGCATGCGCCCCAGCCTCCTGGCGCGAGGTAGGGGGTGACTGGCCGAGCCAGTAGGCTGGGCCGAGCCAGGTAAGGCCCAGGTGGGCTTCTTTCTCCCTTTTTTTGATTTAGTTTCTGTTTTCTATTAAACTGCAACTGTTTAGCTTTATTTAAAATACTAGCACATTTCCAAAAATCCTGAAAATAAATATGGCCTCTGTTTAGATTATTTCCAATAGGAAACATTTACTCCCAGAATTATTTGAGCATTTAAATTATTTTATAGCATTTAAATGCCCAAATTCAAATACTTATGATTTAATTCAATGACCTTCTGTTGACCTGTCGCGACCTGACCTGAATGGATCAAGCGCTCTATGCTCAGGTGTCATCCCTGGATCAGTAATGCTGACACCACATAGTACATTAAAGGATTTATAGCAGAGTGGCAATCACACACTTATTACATCGTTGTCTCAAAAGAGAACTTATTACAATAAACATGGCTTAAGGCCATCTAGTGTCGATAACAGCGGAAGACTTGGAAGATAAATGGGTCCATCAACTCCAACGGCATCACTGAGTATAGAACCACGGCCTAAAACACCTTACTCGTCGTCTGAAAAGTCTGCAACATGAGAAGTTGCAGCCCGAAAACGGGTCAGCACATGGAATATGCTGGCAAAGTAACACATAGAGAATAATGGAATGAAACAGCTATACGATATGCATATATGGCTGGTGGAAAGCTCTATGGTTACAGTTTTGCGTAAAGCCAGTTTTTCCCTACTGCAAAGGAATAAATTTATTTAACTATCATGGTGGTTGTGAAACATCGAGAATGGTTGACAGCATTCTCAATCCCAATTAAAAATAATTAAAACCCAACAACATTAATTAGAAGTAAGATGTTGAGATTCACATGATATTCAAGTACTAGATACTCAAGTTGTCCATAACTGGGGACACGGCTAATCATGATTAGTTTGTACACTCTGCAGAGGTTTGAGCACTTTTCCCCACAAGACTCGATCGCCTCCATTGGATTTCTCGCACTACATGGTGTTTGAGAAGACGGATGACCGAGACACAGTCTTTCAGAAGCGCTAGCACCTTACATGTGGGTAGACCAGTACACCTACTTTCCCCTACATCTGCTAGTCTACCCGTAAGAGTTCGCACAACTTAATCAACTATGCCAGAGCCCATAATGGCTTGTGGTTGCACACGGAAGTTTCTAGCATGAAAGATCTTATGATCCCTTTGAGCCTGGGTGGCGTTCCACAAAAAATAGGCAAGTCCTGATAGACATCAGGTGCCTCAATCCACCCGGATGTGTGTTTAAGTTGCCACCTTAGATAAACCATTAAAATTATCAACTCACATCTGTCATGGATATCACTCACCCAATCCACGTCTACTAGCATAGCATGGCATAATAAGCAAACATAGAAGTAACTCCAAAAGGTTTCATAATACAGGTGATAGGTACTACCTCATCTAGTTCCCATCCCACAATTTAATTAGATCGTAATCATGCAATGTGAGAGGATTGATCTAATGCAATAAAACTGGGTTGTAGAAAAGGTATGATCAAAGTGTTACTTGCCTTGCTGATGATCCACGAGTCCTAGGGTTTCGAAGTAACAAGCGGCGCAATCCGGGTAATCTATCGCAGACAAACAACAAGCACACAATAAGTACTCGTCTAATGCACAGGTAAAACTCGAACAAGAGAACGAACCAGAAAGTTCAACTTAAGAACTCCGGTTGCAAACAAAGAACGAACCGAACAAAGAAACGGAAAACAAACGGCGAAAGAAAACAACTCGGTTCTAGCAAGTTGAAACTAGGTCAAATTTTACCAGGGCAAAAACTTGTTTAAGTTGATTAGACGGAACGGCGGTTTCGAAACGAAACTCCAGGCGCTTGAATTGCCTGATTCCGATAAACGAGCGAGAAGAAAGACTAGAACGAAGATCGGATCTAAGATCGCGATCGCGAAAAACTTCGCGGAATAAATCCGACGAAAAGAAAACGAAGAGCGGTTAAACGAACGGACGTTCATTAACCTAGAAGAATCCGGTGATCACGTTCGTTAGGACGAACGGTCCAGCGAATGGTCCAAAGGCAACTAAATCGGAAAACAAAACGAATCCGATATAGGGTTTCGGAGAAGAAAACCGAAACGAAAAACTGATCTAGAAAACCGGAACGGTTTAGAGAAGAACCGGAAAGAAAACGAATCGGAAAAGAAGAAAAAGAATCAAAACGATTAGAAGAAAACGATCTGAGGAAAAGAGACGCGGAGCAACCTCCAGCGAGGTCTCCGGCGAGAGGTTCCGGCGGCGTGGCGTAGGGCAGTGGCGGCGAGGCAAGGTGCCGCGGCGGCGCGGGTGTGGGGTGGCGCGGTGGCGGCGACTTGGGGCGCGGCGCGGGTGTGGGGTGCGGTGGAGGGCTTGGGGCTTGGGGTTTGATTTGATGGGTTTAGAGTTGGGGGTGTTGGGGTATTTATATTGGGGAGGGGAGAGGTTACTTGGGGTAGGGGGCAAGGAATTAGACTAGGAATAGGAATAGGAAAATGAAACAAGGAGAAAAAAAACAAAAGGGGGCTACGGTGGCCAGAGTCCCGCTGGGACTCGGCTAGCGAGCGAAGGCGGCGGCCTCGCCTGGCGCCTGCCTGCGCCTGGCGCTGCGCTGCGCGCGGCTGGGGCCTGGCCGGCTGGCCTACTGGCTGGGCCTTGGCCCAAGGCGCTGCGAGTTTTTTTTAAACGATTTCGCGCGCAGAAAACACAGAAAAGAAAATCTAAACGGGCTCCAAAAAATCTAAAGTAAATTTTCCCCGACTCCTAAAAATGAGCCGAACAAACTGAACTTTACTCCGGACCTAAAATGCAATTTTCGAAAACGCGCATTTTTCCCTATCCAAATAAAATGCAAATAAAACTCCGGCAAAACCAAAACTCGAACTATTTATTAAATCTTCATTTTTCCTCAATTTTGGGAAAGTCATATTATTCCCTCTCTCATATATTTTAATGTCGGAAAATTATTGAAGATGAAATAAATAAATCAAATGATCCTCTTTTCAAATTCGAGAAAACTCTCAAATATGAAAATAACGAAATCTCCAAGTCTCTCCGAAGGTCCTTGAGTTGCGTGAAATTTCTAGGATCAACCAAAATGCAAGAAAATATGATATGCATGATGATCTAGTGTATAACATTCCAAATTGCAAATTTGGGATGTTACAAACCTCCCCCCCTTAAGATGAATCTCGCCCTTGAGATTCGGGTTGGCTAGAAAATAGGTGAGGGTGGTCCTGGAGCAAATCTTCTTCTCTCTCCCAGGTGGCTTCATCCTCTGAGTGGTGGTTCCACTGAACTTTGCAAAATTTGATAACCTTGCTGCGAGTAACTCTACTGGCAAACTCGAGAATCTTGACTGGCTTCTCCTCATATGTTAAGTCGTCCTTCAACTGAATCGCTTCCAGCGGCACTGTATCTCTTAGCGGTATCTCTGCCATCTCGACATGACATCTCTTCAGCTGAGAAACATGGAATACATCATGAACTCCTGACAGTCCCTCTGGTAATTCCAACTGATAAGCAACTTCTCCCATACGTTGCAAAATCTTGTACGGTCCAATGAAACGCGGTGCTAACTTTCCCTTAACTCCAAAGCGCTTAACTCCTCGAAGTGGCGATACTCGAAGATAAACTCTGTCTCCGGTTTCGTAAACTATCTCCTTGCGTTTAGAATATGCGTAGCTTTTCTGCCTGGACTGGGCTACCTTGAGCCTATCGCGAATCAACTTAACTTTCCGTTCAGACTCCTTAATCAAATCTGGTCCAAAGAATTGACGGTCTCCAACTTCGTCCCATGACAACAGTGTCCTGCACCTCCTTCCGTATAAAGCTTCGAAAGGTGCCATCTTCAAACTGGTTTGGTAACTGTTGTTATAAGAAAATTCCGCATACGGCAAATTTTCGTCCCAGCTAGATCCATAATCTAGTGCACAAGCTCTCAGCATATCTTCCAAAATCTGATTGACTCTCTCGGTCTGTCCATCTGTCTGCGGATGAAAAGCTGTGCTGAACTCCAGTCTGGTTCCTAATGTTTCATGCAACTGATTCCAAAATTTTGAGGTAAATTGAGTTCCTCTATCTAATACAATACTCCTCGAAACTCCATGCAAACAAATGATTCTAGTCATGTATATCTTTGCCAACTTAGCACTGGTGTAAGTGGTCTTAACTGGAATGAAATGTGCTACCTTCGTCAAACGATCAACTACTACCCATATCGAGTCATAGCCTGCTTTCGTCCTGGGTAGTCTTGTGATAAAATCCATGCCTATCTTATCCCACTTCCATTCGGGTATCGGCAATGGTTGTAACAATCCTGCTGGCTTCTGATGCTCTGCCTTTACTCTCTGACATACGTCACAAACTGTTACATATGCTGCAATATCCTTCTTCATTCCGGTCCACCAGAATGTTTCCTTCAAATCTAAATACATCTTGGCATTCCCTGGGTGAATTGAATATGGTGAATCATGTGCCTCTTGCAAAATCAACTTCCTGACCTCCGGGTCATTGGGCACATAGACACGGTCCTCAAACCATAAGGTATCGTGCTCATCCTCACGAAATCCCTTAGCTTTTCCTTTGCTAAGTTTCTCCTTTATAGCAGCAATCTCCTTGTCAGATTTGTGAGCTTCTCTGATCTTATCCATCAATGTTGACTGAATCTCCAATGCTGCTACATAGCCTCTCGGAACTATTTCCAAACATAGCTCATGAAGGTTTTTTGCTAACTCCTTAGGTATTTTCCCCGTCATTAGGGTATTGACATGGCTCTTACGGCTCAATGCGTCAGCTACTACATTAGCTTTCCCGGGATGGTAATGCAATCTCATGTCATAACCCTTGATGAGCTCCAACCATCTCCTCTGTCTGAGGTTCAACTCCTTCTGAGTGAAAATGTACTTCAAACTCTTGTGATCCGTGTACACCTCACAATGATTTCCAATGAGGAAATGTCTCCACGTTTTCAACGCATGTACTACTGCTGCTAACTCCAAATCATGCGTGGCATAATTCAACTCATGAGGCTTCAGTTGTTGTGAAGCATACGAAACAACTCTTCCTTCCTGCATAAGCACTGCTCCAAGTCCTCGACGTGAAGCGTTGCAATACACCTCAGAATCCTTGGTTTGATCTGGAAAAATCAATACTGGTGAGGTAACCAACGTTTCTTCAACTCCTAGAAACTAGCCTCACACTCCTCAGTCCATTTGAACTTTGTATCCTTCTTCAACAATTCAGTCATAGGCTTTGCAATCTTCGAAAAGTTCTCAATGAATCTCCGGTAGTATCCTGCGAGTCCAAGAAAACTCCGGATCTCTCCAACTGTCGTTGGTGCTTCCCATTCGGTTACGGTCTCAACCTTAGTGGGGTCAACTGCTATACCTTCTCCGGATATAACGTGTCCGAGGAATCCAACTTCCTTTAACCAAAACTCGCATTTGCTAAACTTGGCATATAACTTATGTTCCCTTAGTTTCTCGAAAACCAAACGCAAATGTTCCTTATGCTCCTCTTCATTCTTTGAATAAACCAGGATGTCATCAATGAACACTAGGACGAACTTATCCAAAAACTCCATAAACACTTTGTTCATCAGGTTCATAAAATAGGCAGGTGCGTTAGTCAATCCAAATGACATAACGGTATACTCATACAGTCCATATCTCGTGGTGAATGTTGTCTTAGGTATGTCCTGCTCTCGAATCTTCAATTGATGGTACCCTGATCGCAAATAGATCTTGGAAAACACTTTAGCTCCTTGCAACCGATCAAACAGATCATTGATCATTGGCAGTGGGTACTTATTCTTGATGGTTACTTCATTCAATCCCCGATAATCTACAACCATCCTTAATGATCCATCCTTCTTTTCCACTAGAAGTACGGGTGATCCCCACGGTGAAGAACTTGGGCGAATGTAACCTTTATCCAATAACTCCTTAATCTGATTCTTAATTTCCACCAAATCCTTTGCTGGCATCCGGTACGGTCGCTTCGATATTGGGCCTGTACCTGGCAATAACTCAATCAAAAACTCAATGTCTCTATCCGGTGGCATGCCTGGTAATTCCTCAGGAAATACATCAGGAAAATCCTTTACCACTAGTACTTCCTCCTGCACAACTCCTGATAAGGAATTTACTTGTGTCCTGCTTGGCACATGCCGGGATACATACTTGATCCTTCTTCCTTGGCGTAAGTTGCGAAACTCGCGCTTCTTTATGGCCATAGCTCCTGCTGAAACATGGGCAGTGCGGAAAGCTTGCTGAAACTGATCCCATGTGACAGTGTCAACTGGGTAAGTGGCTGTGAAATTCTCCCACCATGCTGCCGCGGGTCCGTCAAGCTGGTGAGCGGCAAACTTCACTTTCTCACCATCCGTGCATCCTGCAGTGGTCAACTCCCTTCCTATCTTGCGGAGCCAATCATCTGCTACTATTGGCTCGGTGCTACTGGAAAACACCAGCGGATTCAGCCTAAGAAAACGGGCTAAGTGGTCAACAGGTGGTGGTGGTGGTGGTGGTGGGTTGTTGTTGTTGTTGTTCTGTTGGTTCTGGACTAACATCTGCATCAATTGATTCTGCTGTTTGATCAACTAAGTGAGCTCCGGTGGAAATCCATTGTCACGTCTCGGAGGCATCTGAGGGTTTAGAAAAGACGAGATATAAGAATAGAGTGAGGTCTAAAGGGAAAACACTACCCATATGCACATGAGGAAAAAACACACAATTCACTTCAATCAATCAAACAAGGGCTTACAAACGGTCTAACTATCGCAAAAGTGCTCGACTATACTGTTTACATGGGGGAATACTACTGCTATCTGGTGGTCATCTAGAAATTTGAACCGGTGGAAGACTCCATGATATCTGCTCCAGCTTCGTCTTCAAAGTCGGGTTCACTTGGATCCAAGTCGGTGTCGTCGATGATGATGTAGTTGTCCTGACATGCAACGTACTCGTCCTCCTCCTTGGATGCTAACTTCTTCTTGAGTTCTTCAATCTCCTGCTTAAGATCGCCATTGTGTCTTGCTAGAGCTACGATCTCGTCCATGTAGTCCTTGCATGTAGACTTCAGTTCTCCTTCTAGCTCGATGATCCTTGCCTTCGCATTCTTCAGCTCTATCATATCATTGCACATCTGGTTCTCGTGGCGTCGAATGTGCTGGTTTAACTCTTGGATGAAAGATGCAATGGATTTATCCTTCTTGGTGCTGACTAACTCCCATTGTTCATCTCGGCATCCGCAAATCTGGTAGATAGTGTCCTTGAGATCTTCTTGATAAACTTCTCCAATGCGTCCTATGGTGATATGAGCTGCCATGCTTCTTCCCAGACTCCAGGTTGGTGCATTGAAAACACTATCTATAGGCTTCATGATTGGCGTGAATGTTCTCCCCAGAACGTGAGCTTGAATCTTCCAGCGCTCCTCTTCAGGCAGAGTGGCGTTGAAGGTTCCCGTGAAGCTTGGTAATCCAATGTTCAGGTACTTGGTGACTTCCTTCAGGTGAAATCCAAAAGGTGTGCCTTCATCCGGTTGAGCGTACTTAATCTTCGCGTGCGTCATCCTAAAAGAGTAGAAAAGATGAGGAGTTAGCAAATGAGAAGAGAAGGGTGATCTATGGCTTTAACTTAGTGGTCGTGTCCTACAGTCAGCGTGTGCTCTGATACCATTCTCTGTCGCGACCTGACCCGAATGGATCAAGCGCTCTGTGCTCAGGTGTCATCCCTGGATCAGTAATGCTGACACCACACAGTACATCGAAGGATTTATAGCAGAGTGGCAATCACACACTTATTACATCATTATCTCAAAAGAGAACTTATTACAATAAACATGGCTTAAGGCCATCTAGTGTCGATAACAGCGGAAGACTTAGAAGATAAATGGGTCCATCAACTCCAACGGCATCACTGAGTATAGAACCACGACCTAAAACACCTTACTCGTCGTCTGAAAAGTCTGCAACATGAGAAGTTGCAGCCCAAAAATGGGTCAGCACATGGAATATGCTGGCAAAGTAACACATAGAGAATAATGGAATGAAACAGCTATACTATATGCATATATGGCTGGTGGAAAGCTCTATGGTTACAGTTTTGCGTAAAGCCAGTTTTTCCCTACTGCAAAGGAATAAATTTATTTAACTATCATGATGGTTGTGAAACATAGAGAATGGTTGACAGCATTCTCAATCCCAATTAAAAAATAATTAAAACCCAACAACATTAATTAGAAGTAGCATGTTGAGATTCACATGATATTCAAGTACTAGATACTCAAGTTGTCCATAACCGGGGACACGGCTAATCATGATTAGTTTGTACACTCTGCAGAGGTTTGCGCACTTTTCCCCACAAGACTCGATCGCCTCCGTTGGATTTCTCGCACTACATGGTGTTTGAGAAGACGGATGACCGAGATACAGTCTTTCAGAAGCGCTAGCACCTTACATGTGGGTAGACCGGTACACCTACTTTCCCCTACATCTGCTAGTCTACCCGTAAGAGTTCGCACAACTTAATCAACTATGCCAGAGCCCATAATGGCTTGTGGCTGCACACGGAAGTTTCTAGCATGAAAGATCTTATGATCCCTTTGAGCCTGGGTGGCGGTCCAAAAAAAACAGGCAAGTCCTGATAGACATCAGGTGCCTCAATCCACCCTGATGTGTGTTTAAGTTGCCACCTTAGATAAACCATTAAAATTATCAACTCACATCTGTCATGGATATCACTCACCCAATCCACGTCTACTAGCATAGCTTGGCATAATAAGCAAATGTAGGAGTAACTCCAAAAGGTTTCATAATACAGGTGATAGGTACTACCTCATCTACTTCCCATCCCACAATTTAATTAGATCCTAATCATGCAATGTGAGAGGATTGATCTAATGCAATAATACTGGGTTGTAGAAAAGGTATGATCAAAGTGTTTCTTGCCTTGCTGATGATCCGCGAGTCCTAGGGTTTCGAAGTAACAAGCGGCGCAATCCGGGTAATCTATCGCAGACAAACAACAAGCACACAATAAGTACTCGTCTAATGCACAGGTAAAACTCGAACAAGAGAACAAACCAGAAAGTTCAACTTAAGAACTCCGGTTGCAAAGAAATAACGAACCGAACAAAGAAACAGAAAACAAACGGCGAAAGAAAACAACTCGGTTCTAGCAAGTTGAAACTAGGTCAAATTTTACCAGGGCAAAAACTTGTTTAAGTTGATTAGACGGAACGGCGGTTTCGAAACAAAACTCCAGGCGCTTGAATCGCCTGATTCTGATAAACGAGCGAGAAGAAAGACTAGAACGAAGATCGGATCTAAGATCGCGATCGCGAAAAACTTCGCGGAATAAATCCGAAGAAAAGAAAACGAAGAGCGGTTAAACGAACGGAGGTTCGTTAACCTGGAAGAATCCGGTGATCACGTTCGTTAGGATGAACGGTCCGGCGAACGGTCCAAAGGCAACTAAATCGGAAAAGAAAACGAATCCGATCTAGGGTTTCAGAGAAGAAAACCGAAACGAAAAACCGATCTAGAAAACCGGAACGGTTTAGAGAAGAACCGGAAAGAAAACGAATCGGAAAAGAAGAAAAAGAATCAGAACGATTAGAAGAAAACGATCCGAGGAAAAGAGACGCGGGGCAACCTCCGGCGAGGTCTCCGGCGAGATGTTCCGGCGGCGTGGCGTAGGGCGGCGGCGGCGCGGCAAGGTGCGGCGGCGGCGCGGGTGTGGGGTGGCGCGGTGGCGGCAACTTGGGGCGCGGCGCGGGTGTGGGGTGCGGTGGAGGGCTTGGGGCTTGGGGTTTGATTTGATGGGTTTAGAGGGGGGTTTGGGGGTATTTATATTGGGGAGGGGAGAGGTTACTTGGGGTAGGGGGCAAGGAATTAGACTAGAAATAGGAATAGGAAAACGAAACAAGGAGAAAAAAACAAAAGGGGGCTACGGTGGCCAGAGTCCCGCTGGGACTCGGCTAGCGAGCGAAGGAGGCGGCCTTGCCTGGCCCCTGCCTGCGCCTGGCGCTGCGCTGCGCGCGGCTGGGGGCTGCTGGGGCCTGGCCGGCTGGCCTGCTGGCTGGGCCTTGGCCCAAGGCGCTGCGAGTTTTTTTTTAATGATTTAGCGCGCAGAAAACACAGAAAAGAAAATCTAAACGGGCTCCAAAAAATCTAAAGTAAATTTTCCCCGACTCCTAAAAATGAGCCGAACAAAATGAACTTTACTCCGGACCTAAAATGCAATTTTCGAAAATGCGCATTTTTCCCTATCCAAATAAAATGCATATAAAACTCCAGCAAAACCAAAACTTGAACTATTTATTAAATCTTCATTTTTCCTCAATTTTGGGAAAGTCATATTATTCCCTCTCTCCTATATTTTAATGTCGGAAAATTATTGAAGATGAAATAAATAAATCAAATGATCCTCTTTTCAAATTCGAGAAAACTCTCAAATATGAAAATAACGAAATCTCCAACTCTCTCCGAAGGTCCTTGAGTTGCGTGAAATTTCTAGGATCAGCCAAAATGCAAGAAAATATGATATGCATGATGATCTAGTGTATAACATTCCAAATTGCAAATTTGGGATGTTACATGACCTAGAAAATTGTGCAACAATTTTGCTAGAGGTTCTAACCTAAGACAAAGAGGGTGAACATTTTAGAAGGGCATTTCAGGTTCATTGAAATTATTTTTAGTAAACCCTAGTTGATTTCAAAAGGGGTGTTGGGGGTTCTGCCTTGCCCATTTCAAGTTTCTGATGAAAAGTAAACATGATGCACACTCTAATGCATGGACTATCTAGGGTGTGACAACTCACCCCCACTCAAAAGAATCTCGTCCCGAGATTTAGGATCCTCTGGAAAGAAGGTGGGGTACTCGAGTCGAAGACGATCCTCCCTTTCCCAAGTGGCTTCTTCCTCGGAATGGTATGACCATTGAACCTTGAGAAACTTGATATTATGACGTCGAGTGGTACGCTCGGCTTGATCAAGGATACGAATGGGATATTCCCGATAAGAGAGGTTATCTCGTAGATCAAGCGTTTCGTGGTCCACTCCACGGATAGGATCCGCGAAGCAACGCCTGAGTTGTGAAACGTGGAAGACATCGTGAACTCTGGAATGATGCGGATGTAGTTCCAATTGGTAGGCAACTTCTCCTCGTTTAGCAAGAATGCGAAAGGGTCCTATGTAACAAGGATCCAATTTGCCTTTGATACCGAAACGATGGGTTCCCTTTAACGGGGTAACCCGAAGGTAAGCCTTCTCGTTGACTTCATAAGTCATAGGCTTATGTTTACGATCATATTGACTCTTTTGACGAGATTGGGTTGTTTTCAATTTCTCACAAATAATGCGAACCTGCTGTTCTGCTTCCTGAATCATATCCGGGCCAAAGAGTTGTCTTTCCCCGGTTTCTGACCAGTTAAGAGGCGTTCGGCATTTTCGTCCATAAAGAACTTCGAAAGGAGCTTTGCCCAAGCTAGCTTGATAACTATTGTTATAAGCAAACTCCGCGAATGGAAGGCATTTCTCCCAACTCATTCCGAACGAGATAACAGAAGCTCGGAGCATATCTTCCAGAATTTGATTGACTCGCTCTACTTGACCACTTGATTGAGGATTGAAGGCGGTACTAAAAGAGAGACGAGTTCCCATAGCATTTTGGAAACTTTCCCAAAATCGAGAGGTGAAGAGACTCCCACGGTCTGAGTTAATTTCCAATGGAACACCATGAAGAGACACTATTCGGGAGATGTATAACTCAGCTAGCTGGCTAGCGGTGATACTCTCACGAACAGGTAGAAAGTGGACTACTTTGGAAAGTCGGTCGATCACAACGAAGATGGCATTATTCCCTCTCTTGGTCCTGGGAAACCCAGTGATGAAATCCATACTGATTTTATCCCATTTCCATTCAGGAATAGCCAAAGGTTGAAGGGTGCCAGTAGGCTGTTGATGCTCTGCTTTAACACGACGACAAACGTCGCAATTAGCAATGTATTGAGCGATTTCTCTCTTCATCCTAGTCCACCAAAACCTCTGGTGTAGGTCTTGACACATTTTGGTACTACCGGGATGAATGGTGAGAGGGGATTCATGAGCTTCCTTAAGGATCAGTCGCCTTAGGTTTCATGCCTTTGGAACCACTAGGCGATTCCCAAAGTATATGACACCTTGATCATCAATGGAGAAACAATTCGTGACTCATTTCTTAATGTTTCTCTTAATATGGGAGATTCCCGGATCTACCTTCTGTGCCTTGATGATCTGATCCGTAAGGGTAGGTTCCGCCACCAGGGTGGATAGGAATCCTCGAGGAACAATGTGAAGGTTTAGCTTACGAAATTCCTCATGGAGAAGTGGTTGACTTTGTTGTAACATCAGGTTGTTACAATAGGACTTACGGCTTAGCGCATCAGCCATGACATTGGCTTTGCCCGGGGTGTAAGCTATTCCTAAGTCGTAGTCCGAGATCAACTCAACCCAACGTCTTTGCCTGAGATTCAAATCTGGTTGGGTGAAGATATATTTCGAACTTTGGTGATCGGTGAAGATCTTGCAACGATTACCGAGAAGGTAATGTCGCCAAGTTTTAAGTGCATGGACTACAGCTGCAAGCTCTAGATCATGTGTGGGATAATTTTCCTCATGTGGGTGTAATTGCCATGAAGCATAGGCAATTACCTGATGATCTTGCATGAGTATGCAACCTAGTCCTTGTCGCAAGGCGTCGCAATAGATAAAAAAGTCCTTGGAGAAACCTGGTGGTACCAGTACGGGAGCAGATGTCAGGCGTCTTTTCAGTTCCTGAAAACTGAACTCGCACTATGGAGTCCACTCGAACTTTTTATCTTTCTTGAGGAGTTCAGTTAGAGGTTTAGCAACCTTGGAGAAATTTTCGACGAAGCGGCGGCAATAGCTCGCTAAACCAAGGAAGCTCCGAACTTGCTTAACCGTCTCAGGTGGAGTCCAATCAAGGATGGCTTGAACTCGCTCGGGATTGACAGCAATACCCTTGCCAGAAATTAAATGGCCTAGATAGGTCACTTCTGGCAAACAAAATTCACACTTGGAGAATTTGGCATAAAGGCGATGCTCTCGAAGTTTCATCAATACCAGCCTTAGATGTTCGGCATGTTCCTCTTCATTCTTGGAGTAGATGAGTATGTCATCGAGGTATACTACGACGAATTTATCCAAGTACTCCATGAAGACCGAGTTCATTAACCGAGAGAAGGTAGCCGGGGCATTGGTTAAACCAAAGGACATGACGGTGTACTCATATTGGCCATAACGAGTAACAAAGGCCGTTTTGGGTATGTCCCCGTTTTTGATTTTGATTTGATGGTAACCCAACCTCAAATCCATCTTGGAGAAGACTGAGGATCCAGCGAGCTGATCATACAGATCGTTGATCCTGGGAAGCGGGTATTTGTTCTTGATGGTGACCAAGTTGATAGGTCAGTAATCCGCAATCATTCGATCTGTTCCATCCTTCTTCTTGACGAAGAGGACGGGGCAAGCCCAAGGAGAGGAACTAGGACGGATGAAAGCATTTTTCAAGGACTCATCGAGTTGGTTCTTAAGCTCGGCTAGTTCTAAGGGTGCCATCTTGTAGGGTCTTCTAGAAATTGGAACGGTTCCTGGTACAAGGTCTATCACAAACTCGACATCCCTGTCAGGTGGAACACCTGGCAGTTCTTCTGGAAAGACATCCGAGAAGTCTCGGACTACCGGAACATCCTCAAGGTCTGTAAGGGGGTTGGCATTTAGGGAGTAAAGTTGGCGCTTGGCCACTCGAGTTAAGACATTAACTGTCTTGCCCGAGGGGTGGGTAAGTTGAACGGTTCTAGTGGCACAATCGATCTTAGCATAATGAGCTGACATCCAGTCCATACCCAAGATGATATTTATGTCGGAGGACTTGAGAGCTATTAAAGATGCAAGGAAGACAAGTCTATCGACAAGAATTTCGTTCCCATGGCTTACTCTAGAAGTTTGCCATTTGGAACCCGGAGTTTGAATTACCATGGAAGTGGGCATGTCGCAGAATGTCGTGTTATGCAATCGAGCATAGTTCTCGGATATGAATGAATGAGATGCTCCAGTATCGAAAAGTACAGATGCCGGATGGCAGTTAACGAGGAGTGTACCAAGGACGACGTTAGGATCCTCATGAGCCTCCTCGGCTGAAACATAATTGACATGGCCACGTGTAGTGGTGGCCGGCTTGGCGTAGAAAGTCTTCCCCGCTGGCTTACCACGACCAACGGACTTTCCAGTTTGATTGGGGTTGTTGTTCTGGGGACACTCTCGGTATAGTGACCCGGCTCTCCACACTTGAAGCATGTCACCACATTGGGGCGTGGAGCAGCATTAGCAGCGGGGCCACCATAGGGCTTGGGTGGTGCAAATTGTTGGTTGGGACGAGGCGCCTCAAAGGATGGCCTCGAAATGAACCTGGGTGGCAGTGCCGTGCTTGGAATCCACACCCGGCGCTTCTGAGCCCCAGAGCCGGATGAAGAGCCAAAATCACGGGAGTGCTTGCGTGAAGCGTCATAATCAGTCTGGCCTGTCTCAGCACTGATGGCTTTATTGACCAGCTTCTGAAAGGATGTGCATGCGTGCAAACGGAGATCGCGGCGAAGCACAGGGCTAAGTCCCTTGCGGAACCTTGCCTGCTTCTTAGCGTCAGTAGATACCTCTTCAGGAGCATAACGTGCCAGATTCCCAAATTCACGACTGTAAGCATCCACAGTCAGTCTTCCTTGGGTGAAGTTGCAGAACTCCTCCCTCTTGCGATCCATGAGACCTTCTGGAATGTGATGCTCACAGAAAGCCTCACTGAATTCAGCCCAAGTAGTGATTTGACCAACCGGGCGCATAGCTTCGAAGTTTTCCCACCAAAGGCTAGCAGGGCCTTCGAGGTGATAGGCAGCATAAGTAACCTTGTCGGCTTCGGCTACATTGGCAGAACGTAGCTTGTGGGTGATGCTGTGAAGCCAGTCATCCGCGTCGAGGGGCTCGACGAAATGGTTGAACTTTGGTGGGTACAGCTTGATAAAGTCATTGATTGACACCAAGTCATTTCGCGGGTGGCGTGCAGTGTTCTGCTCAATCCGCTCCAGCAAGCGATTAGTCTCACGCTTGTTTCTTTCCGCCTCAAGCATTACTTCGGCCAGAGAAGGCCGGTGAGGCAGATTTTCACCTCTAGCTGCACTAGCTTCCCCCTGCTCCGGGGCAGCAGGGTTGCTGCGGGTGTTGACCATCCTAGGAGAAAACAAGACAATGGTTTAGACAAGGATGGCTCAAACTTAGCAAGGAAGTGCAGAATGTAATGGATAACATGGAATGCAGAGATGTTCATCCGTATGTCATGGTAATATAAAACTGCCATATATATACCAACGGTCATACACATCATACATAGTTTAGTACAAGCCCAGGCTATACTACAACTATGATGAAAGACGTTACATCTCATCAGAGGCATTCCAAGCTCCTATACATTATTTGTCTACACCTCCGGAATCGATTACACGCCAAGTCATATTCCACAAGTCACGCAGGACAGTGGAGATACAACTACTACAATACTAGTGGTACTACTACTAGCTCATACAGCTCCGTAGTAGTCCTCATAGAAGTCACCTCCATAGCCTCGAAGTTCAATGTGATCATCTGGAAACAGACGGTCCTGAGGAGCCTGTGGACCATAGGGGCTAGGATGAGGTCTTGGACCAACAAACGGTGGCCTGCGGGGACCACGGGGTGGGGTGATGCCTCCCACATCACGCCAATCCACCATGTCTGGCAGAGCTGATCTCACAGGATACAGATCCCTTGTATCCATACATCCAGCTTGCACCGCAGGTGCAAACCGAGTCAATGTGGCCCAATGATCAGCACGGGTATTGAAAAGCTCCAGCCTCAAGGCCCGATTCTCTCGGTCCTTATCTTTGAGCATCTCGGCAGTGGTACGAGTTAATGAGTCCTCCTAAGTGGAGTCAGCATAGATGGCCTGAAGATACCCTTGTGCTCCCAGAAGTGAAGCTGGCATGTAACGGAAGTCGGTGTTCCGAAGCAGGCCAGTCCGGACTCGCATGATGGTCATCATGGAATAGGCAGCATCCTGCACAGCCATCTCAACGGTAACCCTGAGTCCATAGGAACAGTGAAGGGGCTCGGTAGATCCAGGATAAGAAGGAAATATCCTGACGGTGCAGAAATACTGGCTTTGATTAAAGTCGCGGAACTGCTCTTCGACGGTGTATTCGGGATACCAACGGTAACCTGTCTCGATCATGACCCGGACTAACATAGCATCATGACCGGGCACGTCGAGGCACCTGGTCAAGCGAACCACTTGGTTTTGAACACGGTTGGCCATCTGAAATCACAACCACAAGGCAAAGACATCAGAATTTCTAGGGAAAATTGGACAGCATAACGGCTGTAAATGCTCAGAAAAAGATTTGAGACATCCACAACAATTCACAATACCACTCAACAACATCATATCAAGGTTCTAATTCAATTAGCAACATACTAAGAATAGTAGAAACTGAACTGGGACTTGTAACAATAATCCTATAAGCTACTACAGATTAGTAACACGTGAACCTGATAGAAGAAGAGAGCCTAGTCCTTAACCCACGTTGAATGAGAAGAGAATGACTCAGATCAGAGGCATAGGGTAAAGGAGTAAAAGAACCTTACGTTCCCTCCCACAATCAATTCCCCTACATATAAATAGAGCATTTCTAGACTCGACATCGACCAGTTTGGCTCAACGAACCTACAGGCAGTCCGGCTCTGATGCCAACGCTGTCAGGACCCCGATTCCAAGTCACATCGATCTAGCCGGTAACACCTCATAGCACTTTGCGGCCTCACGCACGGTATTCCACGGGTGTCGCCTTACCATGGCCCGGGACCGTTTGCGCCTTTTGGCTCACCTATATGATATTGTCGCTAGCATCCATATGACAAAGAACCCGGGCCGACATGGCTAGTCGTGAACCCAAAGAGGCACAGACCTATGGAGACAGGCATACATGAATCACATCGAACATATCGGTCATCAACGAGTGATTCTGGGCTGTAGCACTGGGCTAACAGGACTCCGGGGAACCCCGGGCTGTAGCAGGCTAGGCAGGACTCCGGAAGTCACCGTGTGACATTTCCTCGAAGGGACAGACATAGGGACGAAGTGAAACACATGCCGGCCAGTCAAGTGTCCTGAACAGTAGTGCTGGGCTAGCAGGACTCCGATGAACCGGGCTGTAGCGGACTACTATGGCTCAAGGAACACTAGACTACATTTCCCCATAAGAAAGGCTGCCAAGGATAAACAACTAGATTGTCGGATCCCACTCATACCAAGCATTTCAATCATACACACAATATGCCCGATATGAGTACATACAACATGGCATCACAACAAAACTCTACAACTCAAGTACTTTATTTAAAGGCTCCAGAGAGCCATACATAACATGTTCATATAGATAGGGGTCACATGACCTGACACTCAAGTCATACAAACATACAAGCACATGCGGAAGCAACTAGTCTAAATACAGACTCTAGAAAGAAAGAAGGCTTCTCGAAGCCTGTCTATCTACATAGGGCCCTCCATGGCCAGGATCACCACCTGGGTGGCTAGTCACTCCTCAACGTCAAGGTCTACATAAAACCCATTGGAGGGGGCAGTGTTGTCGTCTGAAAACAATAAATAAGCAAACATGAGTACAAAGGTACTCAGCAAGTCTTACATCAGAACCTACTATACATGCTTATTCCAAAGAAGGTGGTGGGATTGATGCAGCAAGCCAGCTTTGACTCTTGGCTAAGCTATCCTACGGAACTCCAGCAGTAAAATAGTTTTCGCACACGAGTCCACTACTCACTAACACAATACTCCACCATGGATCCTCCCTCGTCATCTTACGAGAGGGCCATCCTCGGTACTCACACTTATCTTGAGTCTTTTAGTAGTATCCATTAACTTGTCTTTGAACTGTATAGGCAACCAAGTAGTCTTTTGCCGCGGACGCGGCTATTTGAATAGTTTTATACCCTGCAGGGGTGTACTTCGTCATACACGCTTTCACCACTTACCGCCGTTTACACGACATGTACTCGGCAACCTTCAAGCGGAAGCCTAGCGAGGGTGTCGGCCACGGCCTACCTAAACACTTAAGTCTCTAGTCCAGGTTTATCGCCTATCCAGGTTCCATCCGCAGGGAGTCCGGCCGCGGTTTCCACATACGGCCCCGAACGATGTGAACAGGGTTCCCGAGACACCAAACGGGTGACTCGGTACACCGTGCCACGGTGTATCTACTGCAACATAGCCCACCCCTAGGGTCACCGCTATGCACGGTTGCCAACACATAACCTACAAACACCAGAAACTATTTGCAACTCCTGGACAGAGTACTAGGGTGATTAAGAAGCCGAGAGGGTCCATTGGTTTCGGGCCCAATGTACGGTAGTAACTGCATCTTAAATCACACATACAGATCTCAGTTCTTATGGACGGCCTTAATGAAACAACCCACCATGTACTCCTACATGGCCTATCATCGATACCTTTACCAAAACATGTTCAACACATCCGTCACATTACCGGCATAAGCATTTCACTCTAGCCCATCACCCAGATGAACCAGACCTGACACAACTCTAAGCATAGCAGGCATAGCAAGGTAGGAATCACATACATGGCTCAATCAACTCCTACACATGCTAGTGGGTTTCATCTAGTTACTGTGGCAATGACAGGTCATGCAGAGGATAAGGGTTCAGCTACCGTAGCACACAACAGTTTGAATCACGTTGTCTTAATGCAGTAAACAAGAGCAGAAGCAAGAACATGGGTTTGTATCGGGATGATCAATGGATGCTTGCCTGATGGAGTGGTAGCGGGATACTGCCCTTCAGTTGGATACTCGTGAATATCCTCGGAGGCAGAACCTACCACGAAGAACACATCGGAACACAATCAACACATGACGATATGCAACAATATGATGCATGCTATGACATGGCAATATGATTGTGTCTTGGCCTAATGTAAGCTAAAATAGGAAGGGATGAACCCATTTGAATCAAAGATTCAAATATTAGCTCATTAAAACATGGCGTTTATAGTGCATTTCCTTATTCTGCTTAAACAGCAAGGTAAACTTGTTTTGTCATGCATGAAACCATTACAGATGGATAGATTGAATTTTTCTGATAATTTTTCATATATAAATTATTTCATTTGGAGTTACGGTTGAATTTCTATGAATTTTTGAAGTTTGAACTATTTTCTGGAATTTCCTATATAAAAAATAAATCCAGAAAATGCATTACTGCCTCAGCATTGCGTCATGCTGACCTCAGCAGGTCAAAGGCGCCAGCCCAGGTCAAACCTGACTGGTGGGCCCCTTCTGTCAGCCTCTCAATGCACTAACTACGTTTAGTTAGCCTAATTACTGGGCAGGGCCCATTAGTCAGTGACTATACTAATTAAACTAACTAATTTTAGTTAGAAACTAATTTGGATAATTAGCAGAGGGGGGGCCACTTGTCATTGACTGAAAGCAGTCAACCGGGCCCACCCAGTCCATGTCAGTGGTCAAATCCGCCGGTCAACACGGCTAATCCCGCCGACGTTGAGTCGCCGGCGAGGCCGAGACGGCGGAGGGCTTCGGAAAACGCCCTCCGGCGACCAAATCGACTATGGAGACCACCCGTGCGAAGCCCAGGCTCTCTCGCATCCAATGGAGCAAGTGTGAGGAGCTGGGGTGGAGCCAGCTCGCCGGAATCGAGCTCGTGGCGGCGGCCGGAGTTCGGTCAGAGAGGGAAAAGGGGCTACGGTGCACGGCAGGGCTAGGAAGTGCGTGCGTTAGGCTCCTGGGGTCGCACTAAATGCGGTGGTGTGTTCAGACGCGTGCTTGCACGGCCGTAGCCATGACGGCGACATGGCCGGCGGTGAGGAGCTCTCGGGTGCAGTCGAAACGGCGGCTACAGGGGACAAACGAGCACGGGAGCTAGGGGGAAAGGAAGAGGAGCTCACAGCGGAGTCGGAGAGGGGGTCAGCGGGCTCGGGGAGGTCCTGGCGGCGGTGAATTGACCGGAGATGGCTCGGGTGCCCGAGGTTGAAGACGAGGGCGATGGCAGCGATGCAGGGCCTCCAGCGATGCGTGGCTCGGTGGGGAGGATGAGGGAGTCGAGGCGGAGCTAATGGGCTCGTCGGAGGGGCAAGGGAGTGGCTATGGTGGCAACTACGGCGATCGGCGGCGAGGGACGCGCTCGGCCATCGCGGGAGAGGATGAGGGAGATGAGGGGGAGAGTGAGAGAGGATGAGAGGGAGACGTGGGGGTCGCGTGGCGTCCTCTAGGCGTCTCCCGGCGTCGGCAGAAGCAGGAGGTGGCTGGCGCGTGGCCGGCGCGCGGCGAGCACGCGCCCCTGCCTCCTGGCGCGAGGTAGGGGGTGACTGGCCGAGCCAGTAGGCTGGGCCGAGCCAGGTGGGCTTCTTTCTCCCTTTTTTTGATTTAGTTTCTGTTTTCTATTAAACTGCAACTGTTTAGCTTTATTTAAAATACTAGCACATTTCCAAAAATCCTGAAAATAAATGTGGCCTCTGTTTAGATTATTTCCAACAGGAAACATTTACTCCCAGAATTATTTGAGCATTTAAATTATTTTATAGCATTTAAATGCCCAAATTCAAATACTTATGATTCAATTCAATGACCTTCTGTTGACCTAGAAAATTGTGCACCAATTTTGCCAGAGGTTCTAACCTAAGACAAAGAGGGTGAACATTTTAGAAGGGCATTTCAGGTTCATTGAAATTATTTTTAGTAAACCCTAGTTGATTCCAAAAGGGGTGCTGGGGGTTCTGCCTTCCCCATTTCAAGTTTCTGATGAAAAGTAAACATGATGCACACTCTAATGCATGGACTAGCTAGGGTGTGACAGCTATCCTACTTTAAAGGAGGACGGGTCTCCTTTTAGTCAAGATCACTATATAGCCTGCGTCCATGAAGTCCGGCCTCGGGCGACTAGCCTTGGAGATGACACCAACGTGGATAAATACCAGTCGGGTTTTGACAGTGCAAATAAGAAGATGGCCACTCCTTCATACAAAGTTGCCGATTTGATCCCATCTGTGAGAGAAGATACATTCGCCTCGGAAATTGACCCGGTTGGCCTGATTGACGACGAAGCTGAATTTGTTGCCATGAACGGCTTTGAGTTGTCCAAATCCAACTTGTAGCAAACTCATGATGGTGAACCGGTGAGGGAAGGACAATGATCATCTTCATGGGCTTAGAAAGCCTTGTAATAGTTTAGCTGTTTAAAACATCGCATGTTTGCTTATGCCATCGCGCATAAAACACTTCTATGTTAATCTATGCTTCTGGATGCCAATGTTTAATGCTTTCTTATGCATCGTTTAGTACTTGTCTCTGCAATGTGAATATAAGGAAAAAACCTGGAAAGGCGGTTTAGAAACAACTCAGCTTAAACACCTAATTTACAGCCCATATCTCCACCTCAAAAAACAGAGACAAATAGAAGTGAAGGATAAAGTTTAATACTAACTCTTAAATTAACGCAGCCGGTAAGCGCGTATAAGTAAGAATCATACCTTGTCCTTGTTGATTTTTAGGTCACCGGTTAAAATAACCCGGGTGACGAACTTTGGATCCTTAGACCACCGGCTTGAATAATCCGGTCGTCTATGTTGTTCAATAATTGAGCCAGCGAAGGAAACCAGGCTATCTCATTTGTAATATTGAAACAACACAAAATCTCAAAAGCAAGCAGCAAGCATAATTTTAACTCCGTATTCAAAAGATTGGTGGTTTCTGATTCGAATATGATCAGTAAACCGGACAAAAGGGGTTAAGCTAAGGTTCGAATATGACCATATAGCCCCCAGTGGCTTTGGCATTGCGCCGATCAAAAGGGTACTGACAGCTATGTTCTCTTTGGTTCGAATACGACCTATGTTTGAACAGGAAGCCCCCAAGTGACCATGAAATGCACAGCTAGATTCGGATACGATCATAAGCCGGACTAGAAAAGGTTAAACTTGATTCAAATATGATCAGCTCCTTAGTAGTCTTTGTGAAAAAATAATAAAGATGCATAATCTTGAAAAAGAAAAGAGACCGATGGTCCTACTTTATTGCTTATCATTGTATATACAATGTGAATGTATGTACATGATGAGAGGCGGTGGCTCAGGTATAATACGGCCGAAGTTGAGCAATGTTCCATGGCCGACGGGTCTCTTCTTCCGACTTGCGTGAGTCTGCATGCTCTCGAACGTCAATGAGGTAGTATGACCCGTTGTTTAAATTTTTACTGACCACAAAGGGCCCTTCCCAAGGTGGGGATAACTTGTGTGCATCTGAAAGATATTGGATGAGCCAGAGCACCAAGTCGCCTTCCTGAAAAGTCCTGGACTTAACCCGGCGGCTGGGATAACGACGCAGGTCCTGTTGATAGATTGCTGATCGTGCTGCTGCAAAGTCTCTTTTTTCATCCAATAAGTCAAGCGCATCATGTCTGGCTTTTTCATTGTTAGCTTCAACAAAAGCCACCACCCGGGGCGAGTCATGACGGATGGCACTGGGCAATACTGCTTCTGCCCCATAAACCATGAAGAAGGGTGTGTAACCCGTAGACCTGTTGGGTGTAGTATTGATACACCATAACACTGAAGGCAACTCCTCTACCCAACAACCCGGCGTTCACTGTAAAGGAACCATAAGCCGAGGCTTTGGCCCTTTCAGAATTTCCTGATTGGCTCTCTCAGCTTGACCATTGGACTGAGGATGAGCTACAGAAGAAACATCAAGTCGGATGTGCTCTCATTGCCAAAACTCTTCCATAGCCCCTTGGGATAGATTAGTGCCATTGTCTGTGATAATACTATGTGGGAAACCAAAACGGAAGATTATTTTCTTCATGAACTGAACCACCGTGGCTGCATCACACTTACTCACAGGCTCCGCCTCAACCCATTTAGTGAACTTATCTACAGCCACCAAAAGATGGGTCTTCTTATCCTTAGACCTTTTGAAAGGCCCCACCATGTCAAGCCCCCAGACTACAAACGGCCAAGTGATTGGAATCATCCGGAGCTCTTGAGCCGGCACATGCGCTCGTCGTGCGAATTTCTGACATCCATCACATCTACTGACCAGATCTTCTGCATCAGCGTGAGCCATCAACCAGTAAAAACCGTGGCGAAACGCCTTGGCCACTAAGGATTTTGACCCGGCATGATGACCACAATCACCTTCATGGATCTCATGAAGGATTTCTTGACCTTCTTCGGGGGAAACACACCATTGAAATGCTCCAGAAACACTGCGATGAAATAACTCTCCATCCGAAATCGTCATGGACTGAGACCGCCGGGTTATCTGTCGAGCCAGGGTCTCATCCACTGGTAATTCTCCCCGGGTCATGTAAGCCAAGAACGGCACCGTCCAATCCGGGATCACATGAAGAGCCGCCACCAACTGCGCCTCCGGGTCAGGAATAGCTAAATCTTCTTCTGTGGGCAACTTGACAGAGGGGTTATGCAAAGCATCTAAAAAGGTGTTGGGTGGCACCGGCTTATGTTGAGACCCTAGCCGGCTTAAAGCATCAGCCGCTTCATTTTTTCGACGGTCAATGTGCTCCACTTGATAACCTTTAAAATATCATGCAACAGCATCGACCTCTCAGCAATAAGCCGCCATGAGAGGGTCTTTGGAATCCCATTTGCCAGACACCTGCTGAGCCACTAGAACTGAATCACCAAGACATCTGACCCGGCTCAAGATCATCTCCTTTGCCACTCGAAGACCATGGAGCAATGCTTCAGACTCTGCTGCGTTGTTAGTGCATGGAAACATCAATCGTAACACATAAGAAAATTTATCACCTCGTGGGGAAGTTAACTGTCACGACCAGGTTTTCCGGGTATAAATTTCCAGAAAAAGACCGTCGTGCTCATCAGCCCCAGGATTACTTTTAGCTGATGAGGCTCCAACTTGATACAGAAATTCCAAGCAAAAATACAAAATATGTAGTACAAGACCATTCTGGCCTGTGAGTACAACAATTAGGTTTCTAGTGGTCGATGGCGGAAGCGGTTTGTGAGTCATCAGTGTCTATGGGACTCCATTTCCCACAGGAACAGCTGACCAGGTTAACTCCTATCTTCGCGAGGCTGCTATCACCGTTGCTTAGGTCTCGAGGCTGTCATCGCCACGCTCCTCTCCAAGCAGAAATCTGGCCAAGACAATAGCCAGGGACAAGCCAGTGAGTACTTTGAATGTACTCGCAAACATTAAGAACACAGGTATAATATAATTGATAATCATGCTGGGAAAAATTTCATGATCACATCGTCAGTCATAAATAAAACATCTTTTATGCATGCAAGCAGGTTATTTTCATGCAACATGAATAAGAAATAATAGAGTGGGAATAAAATGCCGTAGTCGGGCGTCTACGCGACACCACATAAAGGGCTTTAAACGAAATGCCACAGTCGGGCGTCTGAGCGACACCACATAAAGGGCTTATAAAATCAATGAATAACAAGCAATGCCACAGTCGGGCATCTCAGCGACACCACATAAAGGGCTTATAAAATAAATAATCACAATGAATATCCAGGAGGTAGAACCGTCCCAAGGATACTCAATAATACAGATAATGCAACAGGTTAGTCCATCACAAAATAATAATCATGGTACTCACAAGTAACTAGTCGGTATCCAAGTTTGGTTTAACAATATCTCCTCCGAAGACCGACACTAAGACCAACACTTGACCCATCCCAGACTGTAATCCTTAACAACGGACATGGCTATTCGAATAGTTTTTAATCTCTGCAGAGGGTGTACTCTTTACCCACGAGTACGGATTCCTTTAGTCCATCGGGACTAATTCCGTCTACGGCCTTTTAGTTGAAAACACGCTTAACTTGCACACACCAGCTTATCTCACCGGTGTCTGGAATCACCCACGACACCTGTCAAGCAAACTCTATGTGGGGAGGCTACAACCTCTCGTAGCGTGGGATCAAATTTATATCGCGCGCTCTAAGGGGTGGCCTCCCCTCTCGGTCCCAACCGGAAACACCCATGCCCCCGGACCAGGTGGCCTGCCTACCAGCTACAACCGGTATCTTCCACCATGGCCTCTCTGTACGGTGTGTGCTTGAAAGGGGTTGACGACTTACTGAACCATACTTTACCTGCAGTAGGGACAAGTGGTAGTACATAGCAAGTATGGGGGTTACTGGCACAAGACTCGGTCTACGGTCGACTCAGGAGGTTTATAAATTCCCTGCATGACATGTATAACAAATATAATTCAACCAACATAATCACCACTCAATATACCTTACCATGCCATACCAGACATAACCGTCCCGACGGGGACCGGCGACAAGCTCACTCCTACCCAAGGCAGAGGCTTTCCCGGATTCCTTTCGGGCATGCATGCAAGGCACATGAGGATGATTACCATCACAAGTATATTCATTTCCAACAGCAAGGAAATCACTAATATGCATTCATGCAAATGATCATATCACATGAAATAACAAGTTCTCCGATATAAGGTGGTGTTATAAACGTATCAACTAACACACCAAAATTATTATTCCGGGGTTCAGAATGCTTGCCTTTAATGGTGTGGAAAGGCAGGGTGCACTCCAAAACCTTTGAAAGCTTTCTTCTCTTCCAAAATCCTATTTTCAAAAATATGCAAATAAAACATATTTCAAAAACAGTACAAAAAAGTTGTTTGGAAAATTTTCAAATAAATCTTAAAATAAACTAGACAGAATTTGAGAGATGTAGGAAAAAGAATCAATTCATTTGGAGTTATATTTAAAAAGTTATAGGCAGTCAAAGTTGTGGTCAAAATCTGTTATTTAAAATAAAACAGAAAAGAAAACGTTTCAAACGAGATTACGCTTTCGGTGCAGAGAAACGTACTGGGGAATTATACGCTTTCACTTAATCCCACGTGGACAGGCGCGGGGTCGCTGACAATGGGTCCAGGGGGCCCACTGGTCAGGTTTGACCAGTCGCCTTTCCCTCTCCTTCCTCTGCCCGAGCGGGGGCGGGACTCCGGCGATGCTCGCCGGCGAACGGCGGCACCATTCAGGAAACGGAGGTCACCTGTGGGCTCAGGGGATCGAGGCAGCCACTCTGGTAGTCGTTATGGTCTCAAGGGGTGGACGGAGCTGCCGGCGGCGAGCTTCGCGCGGACGGGCCGTCGGGGAAGGTGATTTTCTACGGTGGTTCCCGATCAAAATCGAGTAGGGGTGGGTTCACGGGAGGAAGAGGAGCTTGGTGAAGAGAACGGAGAGGGGGAGGCCCTGGTTGCGGAATGGCCGGGGCAGTGGCGGCGGCTGCGGCCGGAGATGGGGAAGAGCTCCCCGGGTCGATTGGCTGCCAATGGGGGTCCTAGGGAGATGGCTTGGGACCTTCCTGCGTGCGGAGACGAGCTCGGGGCTCCTTAAATAGGCGATCGGCGGTTCCGCGGGGCGCCGCGGATAAGGTCGCCGGCGACGCCATTCTGTAGCTAGGGCGTCGTGGCGGCGACGAGCGCTAGTGGACACACTCGTGGATGAGCTCGCGCTGTTCCAGGGGCCAGGTGGCGAGCGGGAGAGGCTTGGGCGGCGCTGAATGAGCAGGGGCTGTCGGCGGCCGTGGCGGCTAGCTCCTGGCCTGTCGGGACGTGGCGAGGGGCTCTTGGCGTGTTGCGGTGAGAGGGAGCAGTGTGGCGTGCTCTGCAGTGGGCAAGCTAGGGGCGCGACGCGTTGGCTCGGGCGCGGCACGTGCAAAACGCGTGCTCTGCTCGCTCCGAGCAGCACGGACATGCTCGACGTAATGCCAGAGCATGCTACAGCTTGGGTGAGGCTGGCACTTTAACAGACTAGGTTAGGAGTAACTGGGAGTCTAGTGGACAGGTTGTTTGATCAGAGGTGCAAGTCACAGTGCAATGCAAAATCATGTCAAAATGGCATGCCTACAGGTGTTAGAATGCCACATGCACCTAGGCATCTCTTGGGTGGCCAAAACTTCCAGATGGGGTCTCTTTAGATGTAAAGAGGGTGGTGAGGTTAGTTTGGAAAAGCACAAACTTGTTAGTGCAAGTTTTGCAAAACTTCAATTCTGGACAGGAAATAAATGGCATTATTTCATGAACCAAAAATGCCAATGGGTGCATGCTCCTGGACTTAAGGGTTTGGTAGGGAGGACTATAAGCAGGAGAAAGCACAAGGTCATTGGAGCAAAAATAAATAGGGTTGCAGTAGAAATCACAAGGCTGGACTAGAATGGAAAAGAGGTTGATTCACTCAAAATTTTCAAAGAACAGCACTAGGTTTTTGCATATTGTTGAATCATATGCTACTACCAACATCCCATAATTTTGATGGAGGCTAGAAAGAAATATTTAATGGGTTGTAGTGCAAATTGCACTCTGGACCAGAGAAGAAAAATTGATGCAGAGCTCAAAATATTACATGAATAAAAGATATTTTTGTATAAAAGTGATTTAAAAACATCACATGACATCTCCAAACTTTGGTTGGAATTTTAGGTGAATTTATCAAATGGTTGTAGTTCAATTATGGCCATATAACCTTGGAAAACCATTTTTCAAGAAAATAAAGATCAAGCAAATTAATTAGGTAATTAGTTATACTGATAAAAGAAAAGTTTTTCTTGAGAGGTTAAACAAGTCCAATAACATATTTGAAATGTTTTCACTTTAGGGAACAACTCCATGATAGTAAGAAAGGAAATGTTTAAAAAAAAATCAAAAGGGAGTCCAAAAAATCAAAGTTTTAATTCCTGGCAAAAAAATTAATTTAACAAAACAAGGCCAAAATTTTGGGGTTTCACAACACTACCCCCCTTAAGAAAAATATCGTCCTCGAGATTTGCTCAGAGCTGTTTTAAGAAAAACTATACGCAATAAAAATGTGGCTATAGTGAGAGGGCAATAAGTGGTGAAAAACCACAGTGTGAATACTGGTGCTGCGTGGAAAAATCTACGGTTCGGGACAAAACGTGAGATTTCTACGCTGGATATAAATTTAGAATAACTTCTAAATTTAAATATACGCTAGTCGTACCCGAGAGCACAGTGCTCTCTCTGGCCGATAGGTGGACCCGGGGCCCACTGTCAGCCTCTTCTTCTCCCTCTGGTCCTCTCTTCTTCCTCTCTCTCTCGCGCGCTTTCTCCACCAGCGACGCCTAGCGCGTAGGGCATCTAGGCCGTACCGCGGTAGTGCGCGGCGTGCTAGCTGCTGGTGCAGCGTGCACTCACCTCGCGGGCCAGCGTGCTATCGGCACTGCTTGCGGATTCGTCTCCAAACACCGGCGATCGGCGACGAGCGGCGTTGGTGGACTTCGCCCACCGTACACTGAGCTCGAGCTATAAAACGGCCGGGGTGCCCCCTCTCTTCTTCCTCACACCTGGCCTCACTTCTCCTCCTCCTTCTTCCTCCATTACTGCTTACAAAATCTCGGGTTAGGCTCTAATGGCAGAGGCGATGCCGGACTGGTTTGCGATCCTGATATGCGGAGGGCTGACGACACTGTTGGGGCTCTCCGTGCTCCTGTGTGCGATGATCCTCGACGATCGTCGCGACGCTGCTGCTCGGGTGTTGGCTCTCCGCGGTGGTGGTGATCACGAGGAGTAGATGGGGTGTGCTGGGTGCTAACTGTTGTTAGGGGGTGATTAGCTGGATGTAACACCGTTGCAAAGTTTTGCAAACAGTGTATGAGTTCGAATGATTATGGTTGTGAGTCTGCTGCCGTGGTGTTGCGAGAAATAATTAATCCACGTCGCGAGAAGGTGCAGATGTAGCAACTCAGGGAAAAGAAATCTCACTCCAGGATTTTGCGAGGGAAAAACAGTTAATTTAAAGGAGCATAAACCACAACAAAAACTACACACATTAGTAGAAGCCAAATAATTGACTCGTCGTACAAACTCAGGGTATCACGCATAAGTCACACACATAAATAAATATTGCAATAATGAACACCGCAGCGATGTCTAAAATGGAAACGGTAACTGGACGGGGTCGCTAGAAAACGTCTCTGGTACTGGGATACACTCCTCTTCTATCAGGGAAAGTGGATTGACCAGTCGATGCACGTGTCTCTCCTGGTCGGCCTTAGTGCTCTGCCGATGGCGATCTGAGGATTTAAATCTACGAGGCCCTGGAGATAACCCATCACACGTTGGGTTAAACGCTCTTGAGCGATGACGTACTGGACAAGGTTGGCCAGGACTGGGTCTCTCTCAATGCGTCCACCAAGAAAAGATGTCACCCCTTCGGGTGCTGCATGGCTCGGGAAGTAATAATACCCTCGTTCGCTGGCATAGGGTACCGCGACTCGAAGGCGAGCAAGCGCTTCGTATGCAATAGCTTCTATGGCCATATGTGGGGTTGGCATAGATTTCCCCACGAAGGAGACCTCCGTTGGATCTTGGTTCGAGTTTACGGGAGGGATGTGTACTGCTGCCCAATATCTCGAGGTGGAAGGGGTAATTCTTGATTTGAACAGCTCGTACTGGGGTGGCTGGGTAGCGCTCATGGTACTGCAGGTAAAATCCCACAATATCTTGACAAAACTACCCTGGGTTGCATCTGGGGTTCTCAGGTAAATGCTGGGGGTCGACATGGCTAGGACATGGTTGTGAGGGTGGTGCACAAGGTGAGAGGTGCTTGGCAAGGTCACGCGGTGGCCTTTTTATAGCACCGGAGCTGGGTCATTTTTACCGAGTGAATGGTAAAGAAAATTTTCAGCTCTGTTCCAAGGGTCGGGGTCAAGCCACAGATTCACACATTTCACTATAGTGATGTGTTACTATGGGGTTGACGGGGTGATTTTTTGGTAACTGTGTCCGGGATAGAAATCTTATACTGCATACTGGCGTATCCAGGCAAGGCTACTATTAAAACAGAGGCACGACAACATGCGGCATTTAATTACGAGGCCACACGATTACAAAGCGAGGGTACACTGGAACTCGATACGACTCGGGTGACTTAGTCTACCTCGTTTACATCCAAGCGGGCGTTCCTTGAGGCTCCTCCATGGGTCTCGTCATCGGAATTAGCTGGAGTGGGTTGAGGGGCTGCAGGCTCGGGGTAGCGATGAGGACCATCTCAGGGATTGTTGGCCACAATCCCGTTGGAGTGTGCTCCCAATATGCGACGAAGCACTTCTGGGGTTATCGCAGCACCTTGGCCGATGGCTGGGGCAGGCCTCAGGGACTCGATCGGGTGTCCAAATAGCACAACTGGGTTGTCGGCGTTGGGCTCATTCTCTTCTCTCGCCGGGGCTCGATGAACCATCTCTCCACGAGCTGCGATTAGATCAATAGTGATTTGATTGCACAGTTCCTCTAGTGCACTTACATAGCGCACTAGGTGCAACAATGCAGGATCTGTCTCGTGATCTCCGTTGGCAACTTGGAGTGGTCTACCATACCCTTCACGTCTGGGGTAGTAGTGGAACGAGCGACAGTTAACTCTAGACGACAAGTGCCGGAGATGAACTATAGCCTCTCGAGCAGCTAGTTGGATGGCTTGAGGTTCAAAGGAAGTTGTCCTTCCGGTGAATCTGTAGGGGCGCTCGGGCTCTAGACCCCTACCGTAGATGTGTACAGTGGCCCAGAATTGACGGTTCTCACCGCTCATGGGTCCATGGTACACAACATATTCTGGGGGCTCTTCTAACGCATAGGCACGACGGGTGAGGTTTGCGAGTATGGTCACAAAGCCTCCAAGGTTGGTTGATGTGGTCTCATTGTGCACGACAGGGCCAGGCATTGCAGCTTGGTTTGGGGTAGAGGCTGTGCTATGCTGTGTTGGGGCTAGCGTGCCCCTTTTTATAGGAAAAAGGGGACGGAGTCTTCCTCTGCACGCTTGCGAGAAAGGACTATTTAAGATTCGATCACTGGCGCATGAGCGACAGGTTAGGTTGATAGGTTCGGCACCGACTGCCAAAAGGTGTTGGGTTACTGTGTGGCTATCTTGCACGAGAAGCTTGGCTGGGGTTTGGTTATGGTTTGGTGGGTTGGTTTGCCTAGGTTTATAGACCCGGCTAAGATAGGATTAGCCAATGGTCAGCCTGGCTCTGATACCAAGTCTGTCACGACCGGGTTTTCCGGGTATAAATTTCCAGAAAAAGACCGTCGTGCTCATCAGCCCCAGGATTACTGTTAGCTGATGAGGCTCCAACTTGATACAGAAATTCCAAGCAAAAATACAAAATATGTAGTACAAGACCATTCTCGCCTGTGAGTACAACAATTGGGTTTCTAGTGGTCGATGGCGGAAGCGGTTTGTGAGTCATCAGTGTCTATGGGACTCCATTTCCCACAGGAACAGCTGACCATGTTAACTCCTATCTTCGCGAGGCTGCTATCACCATTGCTTAGGTCTCGAGGCTGTCATCGCCACGCTCCTCTCCAAGCAGAAATCTGGCCAAGACAATAGCCAGGGACAAGCCAGTGAGTACTTTGAATGTACTCGCAAACATTAAGAACACAGGTATAATATAATTGATAATCATGCACGGAAAAATTTCATGATCACATCGTCAGTCATAAATAAAACATCTTTTATGCATGCAAGCAGGTTATTTTCATGCAACATGAATAAGCAATAATAGAGTGGGAATAAAATGCCGCAGTCGGGCGTCTGACCGACACCACATAAAGGGCTTTAAAAGAAATTGCCACAGTCGGGCGTCTGAGCGACACACATAAAGGGCTTATAAGAGAAATGCCACAGTCGGGCGTCTGAGGAGACACCACATAAAGGGCTTTAAAGAAATGCCATAGTCGGGCGTCTGAGCGACACCACATAAAGGGCTTTAAAAGAAATGCCACAGTCGAGCGTCTGAGCGACACAACTAAATGGTAAAGGCTTTAAAAGAAATGCCACAGTCGGGCGTCTGAGCGACACCACATAAAAGGCTTATAAATAAATAATCACAATGAATATCCAGGAGTAGAACCGTCCCAGGGATACTGATAATACAGATAATGCAACAGGTTAGTCCATCACAAAATAATAATCATGGTCGTCACAAATAACTAGTCGGTATCCAAGTTTGTTTTAACAATATCTCCTCCGAAGACCGACACTAAGACCAACACTTGACCCATCCCAGACTGTAATCCTTAACCACGGACACGGCTATTCGAATAGTTTTTAATCTCTGCAAAGGGTGTACTCTTTACCCACGAGTAACGGATTCCTTTAGTCCATTGGGACTAATTCCGTCTACGGCCTTTTAGCTGAAAACACACCTAACTTGCACACACCAGCTTAACTCACCGGTGTCTGGAATCACCCACGACACCTGTCAAGCAAACTCTAAGTGGGGAGGCTACAACCTCGCGTAGCATGGGATCAAATTTATATCGCGCGCTCTAAGGGGTGGCCTCCCCTCTCGGTCCCAACCGGAAAAACCCATGCCCCCGGACCAGGTGGCCTGCCTACCAGCTACAACCGGTATCTTCCACCATGGCCTCTCTGTACGGTGTGTGATTGAAAGGGGTTGACGACTTACTGAACCATACTCTACCTGCGGCAGGGACAAGTGGTAGTACATAGCAAGTATGGGGGTTACTGGAACAAGACTCGGTCTACGGTCGACTCAGGAGGTTTATAAATTCCCTGCATGACATGTATAACAAATATAATTCAACCAACATAATCACCACTCAATATACCTTACCATGCCATACCGGACATAACCGTCCCGACGGGGACCGGCGACAAGCTCACTCCTACCCAAGGCAGAGGCTTTCCCGGATTCCTTTCCGGCATGCATGCAAGGCACATGAGGATGATTACCATCACAAGTATATTCATTTCCAACAGCAAGGAAATCACTAATATGCATTCATGCAAATGATCATATCACATGAAATAACAAGTTCTCCGATATAAGGTGGTGTTATAAACGTGTCAACTAACACACCAAAATTATTATTCCGGGGTTCAGAATGCTTGCCTTTAATGGTGTGGAAAGGCAGGGTGCACTCCAAAACCTTTGAAAGCTTTCTTCTCTTCCAAAATCCTATTTTCAAAACTATGCAAATAATACATATTTCAAAATCTGTACAAAAAAGTTGTTTGGAAAATTTTCAAATAAATCTTAAAATAAACTAGACAGAATTTGAGAGATGTAGGAAAAAGAATCAATTCATTTGGAGTTATATTTAAAAAGTTATAGGCAGTCAAAGTTGTGGTCAAAATCTGTTATTTAAAATAAAACAAAAAAGAAAACGTTTCAAACGAGATTACGCTTTCGGTGCAGAGAAAACGTACTGGGGAATTATACGCTTTCACTTAATCCCACGTGGACAGGCGCGGGGTCGCTGACAATGGGTCCAGGGGGCCCACTGGTCAGGTTTGACCAGTCGCCTTTCCCTCTCCTTCCTCTGCCCGAGAGGGGGCGGGACTCTGGCGATGCTCGCCGGCGAACGGCGGCACCGTTCAGGAAACGGAGGTCACCTGTGGGCTCAGGGGATCGAGGCGGCCACTCTGGTAGTCGTTATGGTCTCGGGGGTGGACGGAGCTACCGGCGGCGAGCTTCGCGGCGGACGGAGGCCGTCGGGGAAGGTGATTTTTCTCCCGTGGTGAGCCCTGATCAAAATCGAGCAGGGGAACTGGTTCACGGGAGTAAGAGGAAGCTCTTGGTGAAGAGAACGGAGAGGGGGAGGCCCTGGTTGCGGTGAATGGAGCTGGGACATGGCGGCGTCCGAACCGGCCGGAATTGGGGAAGACGGCTTCCCCGGGTCGATTGGCTGCCAATGGGGGTCCTCGGGAGATGGCTTGGGACTGCCTGCGTGCGGAGATGAGCTCGGGGCTCCTTAAATGGGCGAGCCAAGGCGGTTCCGTGGCGGCCGCGGATAAGGTCGCCGGTGACCGCCATTCTGTAGCTAGGGCGTCGTGGCGGCGACGAGCGCTAGTGGACACACTCGTGGATGAGCTTGCGCTGTTCCAGGGGCCAGGTGGCGAGCGGGAGAGGCTTGGGCGGCGCTGAACGGAGCAGGGGCTGTCGGCGGCTGTGGCGGCTAGCTCCTGGCCTGTTGGGGACGTGGCGAGGGGCTGCTTGGCGTGTTGCGGTGAGGAGGGACGTGCGTGGCGTGCTTCTGCAGTGGGGGCAAGCTAGGGGCGCGACGCGTTGGCTCGGGTGCGGCACGTGCAAAACGCGTGCTCTGCTCGTGCTCCGGGCGTGCACGGGACGTGCTCGACGTAATGCCAGAGCATGCTACAGAGCTTGGGTGAGGTTGGCACTTAACAGATCTAGGTTAGGAGTAACGGGGAGTCTAGTGGACACGCTTGTTTGATCCGAGGTGCAAGCTCACAGTGCAATGCCAAAACTCATGTCAAAACTGGCCATGCCTACAGGGTGCTCCATAGAATGCCACATGCACCTAGGCATCTCTTGGGGTGGCCAAAACATCCAGATTGGGGTCCCTTTAGATGTACAAGAGGGTGGTGAGGTTAGTTTGGCAAAAGCAAAAACTTGCTAGTGCAAGTTTTGCAAAACTACAATTCTGGACAGGAAATAAATGGCATTATTTCATGAACCAAAAATGACCCAAAGGGTGCATGCTCCTGGACTTAAGGGTTTGGTAGGGAGGACTATAAGCAGGAGAAAGCACAAGGTCATTGGAGCAAAAATAAATAGGGTTGCAGTAGAAATCACAAGGCTGGACCAGAATGGAAAAGAGGTTGATTCACTCATAATTTTCAAAGAACAGCACTAGGTTTTTGCATATTATTGAATCATATGCTACTACCAACATCCCATAATTTTGATGGAGGCTAGAAAGAAATATTTTAATGGCTTGTAGTGCAAATTTGCACTCTGGACCAGAGAAGAAAAATTGATGCAGAGCTCAAAATATTACATGAATAAAAGATATTTTTGTATAAAAGTGATTTAAAAACATCACATGACATCTCCAAATTTTGGTTGGAATTTTAGGTGAATTTATCAAATGGTTGTAGTTCAATTATGGCCATATAACCTTGGAAAACCATTTTTCAAGAAAATAAAGATCAAGCAAATTAATTAGGTAATTAGTTATACTGATAAAAGAAAAGTTTTTCTTGAGAGGTTAAACAAGTCCAATAACATATTTGAAATGTTTTCACTTTAGGGAACAACTCCATGATAGTAAGAAAGGAAATGTTTAAAAAAATCAAAAGGGAGTCCAAAAAATCAAAGTTTTAATTCCTGGCAAAAAATTTAATTTAACAAAACAAGGCCATAATTTTGGGGTGTCACATTAACACAACTCCAGCCCCCGAGCCTTCTAATTGCCTGGACCTATCAAAATAAATAGTCCAATATGTGTTGTCCGGCTTTTCTTCTGGCATCTGCATCTCTGTCCAGTCATTGATGAAGTCAACCAGAGCTTGAGACTTAATCGCAGTGTGTGGAACATACTTCAGCCCATGAGACCCAAGCTCAATTGCCCACTTGGCAACTCGCCCTGTACCTTCTCTGTTTTGAATAATGTCTCCCAAAGGAGCAGAGCTAACCATAGTGATTGGATGTCCCTGAAAGTAATGTTTAAGCTTCCGGCTTGCCATGAACACCCCATAAACAAGTTTCTGCCAATGTGGATATCGTTGCTTATACTCAATTAGCACTTCACTAACATAATAAATCGGTCGCTGGACCGGATGCTCTTTGCCAGCCTCCTTGCGCTCTACCACCATAGCCACACTAACAGCCCGTGAGTTGGCAGCTACGTATAACAATAGCGGGTCTTTCTCAATTGGAGCAGCTAAGACCGGCGGCTCAGCCAGTTATGCCTTCAGATCCTCAAAAGCGGCGTTCGCAGCATCGCTCCAAACAAACACATCCGTTTTCTTCATCAACTGATATAGAAGCATAGCCTTTTCCCCTAACCGGTTTATGAACCGGCTCAAAGCAGCCACACGACCCGCCAGTCGTTGAACATCATTGACGCAGGTTGGTTTGGCCAGAGATGTAATTGCCTTGATCTTCTCCGGGTTAGCTTCAATACCTCGATTAGACACCAGAAAACCCAAGAGCTTGCCGGCTGGTACTCCAAAAACACACTTGGCCGGGTTAAACATCATCTTGTAAACTCAAAGATTATCAAAAGTCTCTTGCAGGTCCGTGATCAAGGTATTCTCTTCCCTGGATTTCACCACTATATCATCCACATAGGCATGAACATTGCGCCCAATTTGATCATGAAGACAATTCTGCACACACCGTTGGTAAGTCGCCTGAGCACTCTTGAGCCCAAAAGGCATAGACACATAGCAGAAAGCCCCAAAAGGTGTTATAAACATTGTTTTCTCTTGACCCTTGACTGCCATCTTAATTTGATGATACCCGGAGTAAGCATCTAGGAAACTCAACCGTGTGCAACCCGCCGTAGCATCAATGATCTGATCAATACGGGGGAGAGAAAAAGGATCAGCCGGACAGGCTTTGTTTAAATCTGTGTAATCCACACACATACGCCAGGTGCCATTCTTTTTTAGCACGAGCATCGGGTTAGCTAACCATTATGGGTGAAATACCTCCACAATGAACCCGGCCGCCAAGAGCCGGGCCACCTCTTCTCCAATGGCCTTGCGCCTTTCTTCATTGAACCGCCAAAGAAACTGTCTGACAGGTTTGAATTTTGGATCAATATTAAGGGTGTGCTCAGCGAGTTCCCTCAGGACACCCAGCATGTCTGAAGGTTTCCATGCAAAGATGTCCCGGTTCTCACGGATGAACTCGATGAGCGTGCTTTCCTATTTCGGATCCAAGTTTGCGCTGATGAGGAATTGTTTGGATGAATCGCTAGGCAAAAAGTCAACCATCTTAGTGTCATCGGCTAATTTGAACTTCAACTCTGGTTCATGCTCTATGGTTGGTTTCTTTAATGGCGTCATGTCCGCCGGGTCAACATGATCCTTATAGAATTTCAACTCCTTTGTCGCACAAACAGATTCAGCGTAAGGAGCATCCCCTTCTTCACATTCCAAGGCTATCTTCTGGCTCCCATGGACTATAATAGTGCCCTTGTGACCCGGCATCTTGAGCTGCAAATATACGTAACACGGCCGAGCCATGAACTTGGCATAAGCCGGCTGCCCAAACAGAGCATGATATGGGCTTTAGATTTTAACCACCTCAAAGGTTAATTTTTCTGCTCTGGAGTCATACTCATCTCCAAAGGCTACCACCAGCTCGATCTTACCAACTGGGTATGCCGACTTACCAGGCACCACACCATGAAAAACAGTGTTGGATTGTTTAAGATTTTTATCCGTCAATCCCATCTGGCGAAACGTCTCATAGTAAAGGATGTTGATGCTGCTGCCTCCATCCATGAGTACCTTAGTAAATATGTACCCAGCTACCTGAGATGCCACTACTAATGCCAAGTGACCCGGATTATCAACCCAGGGCGGGTGATCCTCTCTACTCCACACAATGGGCTGCTCTGACCAACGTAAATAATGTGGTACTACCGGCTCAATGGCATTGATGGCCCTCTTGTGGAGTTTCTGGTCTCTCTTACATAAACTGGTAGTAAAGACATGATACTGTCCACTACTCAACTGTTTCGGGTTGCTATGATAGCCGGATTGTTGTTGCTACTAATTCCCTTGGCCGTGTTGCTGAGTATATCCTCCCTGGTGACTAGGATGACCATGAAAACCTCCTCCGCTTGAACCGGCGCCCAGGCCCTGAAAGCCGCCTGAGCCGCCACCCGAGCCGTGACCCCCATCAAATGTGTTTGAATTTTTAAACGCCTTCATGATCGTGCAATCTTTCCACAAGTAGGTAGTTGGCTTCTCCCGGGTGTCGTGTTTTGGACACGGTTCATTCAACAACTGCTCAAGGGTGGGGGCTGACCCGCCAGATCGAGGGGGTTGTCTGACCTTGCGCCGATGATTACCACCCTGCGCATTAGTATTAGCAACAAACTCATTAGCCTTACGGTTATTACCTCCTTGATTTGCCGGGTTATCTTGGTGACCCTTGCCATTGCCGTTCTTCTTCCCCTTCGTTGCCTTTTCTTCATCAAATGCCGGGTCTCTGGTAGTATCAGAATCGGCATACTTGACAAGAGCCGCCATCAACGCTCCCATGTCATTATAGTCACGTTTAAGCCGCCCCAACTTCTGCTTCAGAGGTTCAAAACGGCAATTTTTCTCCAACATCAAAACTGCTGAGCCGACGTCCATTTTATCAGACGAATGTATTATCTCCTTGACCCGGCGCACCTAATGGGTTGTAGATTCTCCATCCTCTTGCTTGCAATTGGTTAGGTCCACAATTGACATTGGCTGTTTACACGTGTCTTTAAAGTTCTGGATGAACAGTGCCTTCAACTCCGCTCATGAGCCGATGGAATTGGGTGGTAATCCTTTCAACCAGGTCTGAGCCGTTCCATCCAACATCATGGTAAAGTACTTGGCCATTGCAGCATCACTAACCTCCAACAGCTCCATAGCCATCTCATAACTCTCAATCCAAGCCCCTGGCTGTAAGTCAGCCATGTAGTTAGGTACCTTACGAGGTTCCTTGAAATCCTTGGGCAACCGTTCATTGCGTATGGCTGGGACCAGGCATGGTACGCCTCCGATTCTCGTAACCACTCCTGCCTCAATCGAGGTTGCCGGATAAGGCGGAAAGGTTTGGTGAGCCGCCTGCTCTGCGGCTATCTGAGCCACCTGTTCCGCCTCTTGACGAATCCTCTCCTGATCCGCCATGTTGAGGGCTCCAGCCCGCACCGGCTCATGCCTATATGGCCGGTTGTGGCGTTGAGCATTACTTGACATCTCTGCAGATTCCATGTGCCTACTGTAACTCGGGCTCCGGCTTAGGCGAGGAGTTGAATGAATCCTGTCTCGACTCTAGGAGTATGCATCCTGTTGGGCCAAAGCTGTCTAAAGTAGTTCTCTTACCCTCCAGATTTCAATTGCTGTTGGCGAGTCGCCTTCCATCGGGAGAGCTGCCAAACAAGCTGATGCCGCAATGAGGTTCTCCATGTGGTTGGAGAAGTGACCCGAGGGTGTTGCTATATAACGAGGAGGAGCTGTATTTATGCGCGGCGGCTCCATGGTGCGTGCCTGAACTGGTGCACCGGGCGTCGTGACCCGGTTTGCCTCTGGCGGGTTGCTCCCTCCAGCTCCGGGTGTATGGAACAGATTCCTCGGATCCAGCGTTAGAGGCAGATGCGACTAGGTTTTCTGACGCCTCCTCCTCATGACCTCATTTGACGCATTAAGATCCACTGAGAGCCGGAAGGTTTCTGCTTGAAGCTGTTGAGCACGAGCATCCAAAGTTGCTCGTTCTGCTGCCATCCGGGTTTCCTCCGTGGCTAGATTTTCCTTAGCTTGCACCATATCCTCCCGCACGCGTGTCACTTCTGTGTCATGCTGGGCTTTATCCGCCGGCTCTACCGTAGCGGTTAACAGAGTCGTCAGTTTATCCATGAGGTCCATGAGAACCTGAGCCGGGGGGCGTGCGGGGTCTCCTGACCCGGCAGCTGCCGACCCGGTGGCCGCCGGTGTCGCCGCGGTGGAGTTCTGCCCGGGCTGTGTCCCTGCCATGAAGACTCCGGCCCATTTCCGCGGCTCAAGGGGGTCCGAAATACTGTTGCCATCGGAACAGCCCTCGAGCATGCCGTCTTGCAGTTGGTACAATGAGTCCGTCTCACTTGTTGATGATGCAGTATCAGAGCAGATGGTCATCTCCCCGCCTTCCATCGATCCTTCGGAGTATTCACCGCCATGGATGCAGCCTACGAGGGCATGCTTCACGACAGATTGAACACGGGCGGACCCGGCACGCTGAGTCATTTCGATGAGGTCGGTGTGGACATCCGGCTCAGGGCCTGACTCACCGATCCAGCCGATGAAGACGTGAATTCTGCCAAAGGGGGCCCGGTACCCATACTCGATTGAGCCGGCCTCGAGGCCCTAGCCTTCATCGTTGATGTAGATCTTGCCGTGACGACTCTTGGTCATCCGGCCCATAGCGTATCCCTTGAGCCCTTCGAAGTTGCCCTTCAAGAACTCAAATCCACCGTGCGCTGGCCCCATGGTGGGCGCCAACTTTCGTGGAATTGTCACGGCAGATGTCCTAGAGCAAGGACTTAGTCGTAGGGCCATCGCACTAGGAAGCTTAAAGGGGTTAATCGGGACAAAGGACACGAGAGAGTTTTATACTAGTTCGGCCCCTTACGATGAAGGTAAAAGCCTACATCTAGTTGGGATTGGTATTGCTGATGTTTCGACTTCCAAGAGGCTCAACTCACCGGCTTGGTTATCTACTTCGTTCTCCCCCTAAGCCGCTGCCGGGTCGTCCCCTTATATACATGGGTTGACGTCTGGTGGCTTTACAGAGTCCCGACCGGCTCATAATCGTGTCCGGCTCGGTGACTTCCTTTACATGCCTTTCTTTACAAGTCTTCCGCTCATATGGCGGTTTACAATAACGGGCTTTTAAGCCGGCCCGAGGCCATTGGGCTTCCTATATATGTTAATAAACTATCATCTTGATTGTATATTGGGCTTCTTATGTAACCCGCCATTAAGGTTGACCCGGCCCCTCCTGGGCGGGTCTCAGCTGATAGTAATATCCCCAACAGGTTGGATGCACAAAATCTTAATGCGAAAGAACGTCACTTTATATTGCCACTTGTGATATGGACCTTTATTATGCAGTATGTCGCTTTTATTTCTTCCAAATCACACGATCGTATAAAGCTTATTTTCTCCCACACTAATAAGTCATACATATTTAGAGAGCATTTTTTATTGCTTGCACCGATGACAACTTACTTGGAGGATCTTACTCAATCCATAGGTAGGTATGGTGGACTCTCATGGAAAAACTGGTTTAAGGGTATTGGAAGGACAAGTAGTATCTCTACTTGGTGCAAAGAATTTGGCTAGCACGAGGGGAAAGGCAAGCTCAATCATGTTGGATGATCCATGACAATATAATTTATCTCAGATGTAAGAAAACATAACCCATTACGTTGTCTTCCTTGTCCAACGTCAACTCTTTAGCATGTCATATTTTAACGAGTGCTCACAATCATAACAGATGTCCAAGATAGTATATTTATATGTGAAGACCTCTCTTTCTTTATTACTTCCTATTAATTGCAACGATGACCAAAACTATGTTTGTCAACTCTCAACAACTTTTATTCATCATACTCTTTCTATGTGAGCTCATTGCTCTCCATAAGATCCATATGATCTCTTTTATTCTTTTTATTCTTTCTCTTTTATTCACTCAAGATCATGGCAATATAATCAAGCCCTTGACTCAACACTAATCTTTATTATATATAGCTCACGGACTCGATTACATAGAAGGATCATAAAGCAAAACTCACAACTAGATCATACTAAAACCTTTTATTCTACTAGATCAAGATATTACCAAAAGGGTCGAACTAAGAAAAACGGTAAAGATAAAAGTGAAGGTGATACGATACCGGGGCACTCCCCCAAGCTTGGCAGTTGCCAAGGGGAGTGCCCATACCCGATGTTCAGTTCTTCTTTGTTGGTGAAGAAGGTGGAGTTGTTGATAATGGATTGTTGCACATCGAGCGTAGGAGGTATTCTAACTTGCGGATAATGCCTTTGAGTGCGATGATATGCTCCTTCAACAAAATATTTTCACGTGTAAGATACTTATTTTGTATACGAGCTGACTCAATCATCTTGAAAGCTTCGATCTCAGTTGGGGTAAGAAGATTGTGATCAAGTTGAAGGATGTCTTCTGTTGACGGAACTTGGTCCTCCGTGGCCTTCTTGTTCCCTTCATCCTTGTTGATCTCCATGGGTTCTTCTCTCTTCATATCTATCTTCATTAGCCAAGCATCGTTTCCCTCATGGTTGGAGGAGGAGGGAGACGACATAATGCCTAGCCTTGACAACCCTGACAGAAAATAGCTCGAAACAAAGACAAGAGATATTTGCGTGATACGGAGGTCAAAACCTCCGGGAGATTATATAATGAATTTTTACCGACCAAAATACGTGTCGTGTAAGAAAACGGAGTCCAGAGAGCACACGAGGTGACCATGAGGTAGGGGGCACGCCCAGGGGGGTAGGGCGCGCCCTCCACCCTCGTGGAGCCCTCGTGTCCTTCCCGGACTGCTTCTTATTTTTCTATTTTTCTAAATATTCCAAAACGGAGAAATATTGCCATAAAAGTTGTTTTGGAGTCGGTTTACTTACCGTAGCACATACCTATTCCTTTTCGGAGTCTGAAACGTTCCGGAAAGTGTCCCTTATGTATTCCTCCAGGGTTACGGTTTCAATAACATTGGTTTCAACATTTATAGGATTACCTGAGATATAATGTTTAATTCTTTGACCGTTCACCACCTTCGGATTTGTGCCTTCGAAGTTGTTGATTTTTATGGCACCGGAACGATAGACCTCCTCGATAACGTAAGGACCTTCCCATTTAGAGAGAAGTTTTCCTGCAAAAAACCTTAAATGGGAGTTGTATAGCAATACATAATCACCTACATTAAACTCACGCTTTTGTATTCTTTTGTCATGCCATCTTTTAACTTTTTCTTTAAACAACTTGGCATTCTCATCGGCTTGAGTTCTCCATTCATCAAGTGAGATAATGTCAAATAACCTCTTCTCACCGGAAAGTTTGAAATCATATTTGAGATATTTAATAGCCCAATAAGCCTTATGTTCTAGTTCGATAGGTAAGTGACATGCTTTTCCATAAACCATTTTATACAGAGACATACCCATAGGGTTTTTATATGCAGTTCTCTAGGCCCATAATGCATCATCAAGTTTCTTGGACCAATTCTTTCTAGATCTATTAACATACTTTTGCAAAATTAATTTGAGTTCTCTATTAGTCAATTCTACTTGACCACTAGACTGTGGGTGATAAGGAGATACAATTCTATGATTAACATCATATTTAGCAAGCATTTTACGGAAAGCACCATGAATAAAATGTGGACCACCATCAGTCATTAAATATCTAGGGACTCCGAACCTTGGAAAAATAACTTCTTTAAGCATCTTAATAGAGGTGTTATGATCAACACTACTAGTTGGAATAGCTTCTACCCACTTAGTAACGTAATCAACAGCAACTAAAATATGTGTATATCCATTAGAGGCGGGAAAAGCTCCCATATAATCGAAGCCCCAAACATCAAATGGTTCAATAACAAGTGAATAATTCATAGGCATTTCTTGACGTCTACTAATATTACCAATTCTTTGACATTCATCACAAGACAAGACAAACTTACGGGTGTCCTTGAAGAGAGTAGGCCAATAAAAACCGGATTGCAATACCTTATGTGCAGTTCTATCTCTAGCATGGTGTCCTCCATAAGCCTGGGAGTGACACTTGCGTAGGATCTGTTCCTGTTCATGCTCAGGTAGACAACATCTAATAACACCATCTACTCCTTCTTTATAAAGATGTGGGTCACCCCAAAAGTAATGTCTCAAATCATAGAAGAACTTTTTCTTTTGCTAGTATGTGAAACTAGGTGGTATAAATTTAGCAACAATGTAATTAGCATAATCAGCATACCATGGAGCAGTATGAGAAGCATTTATGACATTCAATTGTTCATCAAGAAAGCTATCATCAATAGGTAGTGGGTCATCAAGAACATTTCCTAACCTAGACAAGTTGTCTGCAACGGGGTTCTCAGCTCCCTTTCTATCAATAATATGCAAATCAAATTCTTGTAGCAAGAGAACCCATCTAATAAGTCTAGGTTTAGCATCTTTATTTTCCATAAGATATTTAATAACAGCATGATCCATGTGAATAGTTACTTTAGAATCAACAATATAAGGTCTGAACTTATCACAAGCAAATACAACTGCTAAGAATTCTTTTTTAGTAGTAGCACAATTTCTCTGAGCATTGTCTAGAGTTTTACTAGCATATTGAATAACATTTAATTTCATATCAACTCTTTGCCCTACAGCACCTACAACATAATCACTCACATCACACATAATTTCAAAGGGTAAATTCCAATCAGGTGGCTGAACAATCGGTGCAGAGATCAATGCTTTCTTAAGTATTTCAAATGCTTCTACGCAATCATCATCGAAAACAAATGGTATATCTTTTTGTAATAAATTAGTCAGAGGCCGGGAAATTTTTGAGAAGTCCTTAATGAATCTCCTATAAAAACTGGCATGACCAAGGAAACTTCTTATACCTTTGATGTCCTTGGGACTTGGCATCCTTTCAATAGAATCAACCTTGGCTTTATCAACTTCAATACCTCTTTCAGAGACTTTATGCCCCAAGACAATACCTTCATTAACCATAAAGTGGCATTTTTCCCAATTCAAGACAAGATTAGTTTCTTCACATCTCTGCAAAACTCGATCAAGGTTGGTCAAGCAATCATCAAAAGAGGATCCATAGACGGAGAAATCGTCCATTAAAACCTCACAAATCTTTTACAAAAGTCAGAGAATATAGCCATCATGCATCTTTGAAAGGTAGCAGGTGCATTACATAAACCAAAAGGCATACATCTATAAGCAAAAGTACCAAACGAGCAAGTAAAAGTAGTCTTTGATTGATCATTGGCTGACACAGGTATTTGAGAGAAACCAGAATAACCATCTAGAAAGCAAAAACGTGTATGTTTGGATAATCTTTCTAGCATTTGATCAATAAAAGGTAAGGGGTAATGATCTTTTTTATTAGCTTTATTTAATTTGCGGAAATCAATTACCATCCTATAACCTATAATAATTCTTTGCGGAATCAATTCATCTTTATCATTAGGAACGACAGTAATACCTCCCTTTTTAGGGACACAATGGACAGGACTTACCCACTGACTATCAGCAACGGGATAAATTATACCTGCCTCAAGGAGCTTTAGTGTTTCCTTTCTTACCACTTCCTTCATCTTAGGATTCAGCCGTCGTTAATGATCACGAACTGGTTTAGCATATTCCTCCAAATTTATTTTGTGTTGACATAGCATGGGACTAATGCCCTTAAGATCATCGAGAGTATATCCAATAGCAATATGGTGCTTCTTCAGAGTTTTCAATAATCTTTCTTCTTCATGCTCTGAAAGGTTAGCACTAATAATAACAGGATATATCTTTTTCTCATCAAGATAAGCATATTTAGGAGTATCAGGTAAAGGTTTAAGCTCAAACACGGGATCACCCTTGGGTGGAGGAGGATCCCCTAGGATTTCAACAGGCAACTTGTGTTTCAGGATGGGTTCCTGTTTAAAGAATACTTCATCTATTTCCCTTCTTTCATTCATAAACATATCATTTTCATGGTCTAGCAAATATTGTTCTAAAGGATCACTAGGAGGTACGGAAATAGAAGCGAGTCCAATAATTTCATCTTTACTAGGTAATTCCTCTTCACGGTGTTGTCTATGAAATTTAGAGAAATTAAATTCATGAGACATATCACCTAAACCAATAGTAACAACATCCTTTTTGCAATCTATCTTAGCATTAACTGTGTTCAAGAAGGGTCTACCAAATATAATGGGACAAAAGTTATCTTGTGGGGAACCAAGAACAAGAAAATCCGTAGGATATTTAGTTTTCCCACACAAGACATCAACATCTCTAAAAATTCCCATTGGTGAAATAGTATCTCTATTGGCAAGTTTAATTTTGACATCAATATCTTCTAACTCAGCGGGTGCAATGTCATGCATAATTTCTTTGTATAAGTCCAAAGCTATTGCACTATCACTAGCACACATATCACATAAGCCATGATAACAATGATCTCCTATTTTAATAGAAATAACAGGCATGCCTACCACAGGTCTATTTTTATCTTTACCACAAGGTTTAGCAATTCTAGCAGTCTCATCAAGGAAATGAATAACATGCCCATCAATATTATCAGACAAGAGATCTTTAACAATAGAAATATTAGGTTCAACTTTAATTTGCTTAGGAGGTGTATAAGTTCTAATATTGCTTTTACGAACCATAGTTGAAGATTTAGCATGATCTTTTATCCTAACAGGAAAAGGTGGTTTCTCAACATAAGCAGTAGGAACGATAGGATCATTATAAGTGACAGTCTTTTCTTTAACTTTAATAGGTGCAGCTACTTTTACTTCTATAGGAGGATGATATTTAAACCACTTCTCCCTAGGGAGATCAACATGAGTAGCAAAAGATTCACAAAAAGAAGCTACTATTTCAGAGTCAAGTCCATATTTAGTGCTAAATTTACGGAAAACATCGGTATCCATAAAAGATTTAACACAATCAAACTTAGGTGTCATACCTGACTCCTTACCTTTGTCGAGGTCCCAATCTTCAGAGTTGTGTTTAATTCTTTCCAATAAATCCCATTTGAATTCAATAGTCTTCGTCATAAAAGAGCTAGCACAAGAAGTATCGAGCATGGTGCGATTGTTATCAGAAAGCCGAGCATATAAATTTCGAATAATCATTTCTCTTGAGAGCTCATGGTTGGGGCATGAATATAACATTGATTTAAGCCTCCCCCAAGCTTGAGCGATGCTCTCTCCTTTGCGAGGCCAAAAATTATATATATAATTGCGATCACGATGAACAAGATGCATAGGATAAAACTTCTGATGAAATTCCAATTTCAATCGTTTGTAGTTCTATGACCCCGTATCATCAGATAGCCTATACCATTTCAATGCATCTTCCTTCAAAGATAAAGGGAAGACCTTCTTCTTAATAACATCTCCGGGCACACCTATAAGCTTAAAAAATCCACAAACTTCATCCACATATATTAGGTGCTCATCAGGATCACGAGGAGCAACTCTTTTCTCTACTGGTCAGGGTGAAGATACCCCGAACAAGCCCCTCAGAGGATTACTTTCCATAGTAACAAGTGACAGTAAATTTCAGCACACTATATAAATTTTTCCTTACCTAATTCCACCTACCAAAGGCACTTCACTCCCTGGCAACGGCTCCAGAAAAGAGTCTTGATGACCCACAAGTATAGGGGATCTATCGTAGTCCTTTCGATAAGTAAGAGTGTCAAACCCAACGAGGAGCAGAAGGAAATGATAAGCGGTTTTCAGCAAGGTATTCTCTGCAAGCACTGAAATAATAGGTAACAGATAGTTTTGTGATAGGATAATTGGGAACGAGCAGCAAGTAACAAAAGTAAATAAAGTGCAGCAAGGTGGCCCAATACTTTTTTTAGCAAAGGATAAGCCTCGACAAACTCTTATATGATGTAAAGCGCTCCTGAGGACACATGGGAATATCGTCAAGCTAGGTTTCATCATGATCATATGATTTGCATTCAGTACTTTGATAATTCGGTATGTGGGTGGACCGGTGCTTGGGTACTGTCCTTACTTGGACAAGCATCCCACTTATGATTAACCCCTATTGCAATCATCCGCAACTACAACAAAAGTATTAAGGTAAACCTAACCATAGCATGAATCATATGGATCCAAATCAGCCCCTCACGAAGCAACGCATAAACTAGGGTTTAAGCTTCTGTCACTCTAGCAACCCATCATCTACTTATTACTTCCCAATGCCTTCCTCTAGGCCCAAATAATGGTGAAGTGTCATGTAGTCGACGTTCACATAACACCACTAGAGGAGAGACGACATACATCTCATCAAAATATCGAACGAATACCAAATTCACATGACTACTAATAGCAAGATTTCTCCCATGTCCTCAGGAACAAACGTAACTACTCACAAAGCATATTCACGTTCATAATCAGAGGGGTATTAATGTGCATATAGGATCTGAACATATGATCTTCCACCAAATAAACCAACTAGCATCAACTACAAGGAGTAATTAACACTACTAGCAACCCACAGGTACCAATCCCGGGCTTGGAGACAAGAATTGGATACAAGAGATGAACTAGGGTTTTCAGAGTAGATGGTGCTGGTGAAGATGTTGATGGAGATTGCCCTCTCCCGATGAGAGGAGCATTGGTGATAACGATGGCAATGATTTCCCCCACCCGGAGGGAAGTTTCCCCGGCAGAACAGCTCCGCCGGAGCCCTAGATTGGTTCCTCCAAGGTTCCGACTCGTGGCGGCGGAGTCTCGTTTGGAAAGATGGCTTATGATTTTTTTTCCTCGTCGAAAGACTCCATATAGAAGAAGATGGCCACCGGAGGGCCACCAGGGGGCCCACGAGGTAGGGGCGCGCCCAGGGGGGTAGGGCGCGCTCCCCACCCTCGTGGGCAGGGTGTGGCCCCCCTGGTGAACTTCTTGCGCTCAGTATTTTTTATATATTCTGAAATTGACTTCCGTGAAGTTTCAGGACTTTTGGAGCTGTGCAGAATAGGTCTCTAATATTTGCTCCTTTTCCAGCCTAGAATCCCAGCTTCCGGCATTCTCCCTATTTACGTAAACCTTGTAAAATAAGAGAGAATAGGCATAAGTATTGTGACATAATGTGTAATAACAGCCCATAATGCAATAAATATAGATATAAAAGCATGATGCAAAATGGACGTATCATGCTTCACTTATATCTTTTGAGTTAGATAATTTTTCTCTAGTTCTTCGCTTATATATTTTAGAGCACGGCGGTGGTTCTATTTTATAGAAATAATTGATCTCTCATGCTTCACTTATATTATTTTGAGAGTCCTTTAGAACAGCATGGTAATTTGCTTTGATTATAAAATTAGTCCTAATATTATATGCATCCAAGATAAAAACCTTCAAGTGCATTAAATACTAAGATAAGTTGGATAATTGATAGTTGTTTTGAGATTTAAAGGTGGTAATATTAGAGGTGTGCTAGTTGAGTAATTGTGAAATTGAGAAATACTTGTGTTGAAGTTTGCAAATCCCGTAGCATGCACGTATGGTAAACATTGTGTGACAAATTTGAAGCATGAGGTGTTCTTTGATTGCTTTCCTTATGAGTGGCGGTCGGGGACGAGCGATGGTCTTTTCCTACCAATCTATCCCCCAAGGAGCATGCGCGTAGTGCTTGGTTTTGATGACTTGTAGAATTTTGTAGTAAGTATGTGAGTTCTTTATGACTAATGTTGAGTCCATGGATTATACGCACTCTCACCCTTCCATCATTTCTAGCCTCTTCGGTACCATGCATTGCCCTTTATTACCTTGAGAGTTGGTGCAAACTTTGCCGGTGCATCCAAACCCCGTGATATGATACGCTCTATCACACATAAGCCTCCTTATATATTCCTAAAAACATCCACCATACCTACCTATTATGGCATTTCCATAGCCATTTCGAGATATATTTCCATGTAACTGTCCACCGTTCCGCTTACTATGACACGCATCATCATTGTCATATTGCGTTGCATGATCATGTAGTTGCCATCGTATTTGTGGCAAAGCCACCATGCTTAATTTTTCATACATGTCACTCTTGATTCATCGCATACCGCGATACACCGCCGGAGGCATTCACATAGAGTCATATTTTGTTCTAAGTATCAAGTTGTAATTCTTGATTTGTAAGTAAATAAAAGTGTGATGATCATCATTAGAGCATTGTCCCATGTGAGGAAAGGATGATGGAGACTGTGATTCCACCACAAGTCGGGATGAAACTCCGGACGAATAAAAAAATAGGATAAAAAAGAGAAGGCCCAAATAAAAAAATATAATGAAAAAATAAAAATAAAAATGAGAGAAAAAGAGAGAAGGGACAATGTTACTATCCTTTTTCCACACTTGTGGTTCAAAGTAGCACCATAATCTTCATGATAGAGAGTCTCTTATTTTGTCACTTTCATATACTAGTGGGAATTTTTCATTATAGAACTTGGCTTGTATATTCCAATGATGTGCTTCCTCAAATGCCCTAGGTATTCGTGAGCAAGCAAGTTGGATGCAAACCCACTTAGTTTTTTATGAGCTTTCATATATTTATAGCTCTAGTGCATCTGTTGCATGGCAATCCCTACTCCTTGCATTGATATCAATCGGTGGGCATCTCCATAGCCCATTGATTAGTCGCGTCAATGTGAGACTTTCTCCTTTTTGTCTTCTCACACAACCTCAATCATTATATTCTATTCCACCCGTAGTGCTATGCCCATGGCTCGCGCTCATATATTGCGTAAAAGTTGAAAGAGTTTGAAAAGGTTTGGTATGAAACAATTGCTTGGCTTGTCATCAGGGTTGTGCATGATGAGAGCATTTTGTGTGACGAAAATGAAGCATGGCCAAACTATATTATTTTGTAGGGATAAGCTTTCTTTGGCTATGTTATTTTGATAAGACATAATTGCTTGGTTAGCATGCTTGAAGTATTATTATTTTTATGTCAACATTAAACTTTTATCTTGAATCTTTTGGATCTGAACATTCATGCCACAACAAAGAAAATTACATTGAAGAATATGCTAGAAAGCATTCCACATCAAAAATTCTGCTTTTTATCATTTACCTACTCGAGGACGAGTAGGAATTAAGCTTGGGGATGCTTGATACGTCTCCAACGCATCTATAATTTTTGATTGTTCCATGTTGTTATATATTCTGTTTTGGATGTTTAATGGGCTTTATTATACACTTTTATATTATTTTTGGGACTAACCTATTAACCCAAGGCCCAGTGCAAATTGATGTTTTTTTTGCCTATTTTAGTGTTTCACGGAAAAGGAATATCAAACGGAGTCCAAACGGAATGAAACCTTCAGGAGTGATTTTTGGAACAAACGTGATCTAGAGGACTTGGAGTGGACGTCAAGAAATAACTGAGGAGGCCACGAGGCAGGAAGGCGCACCTGCCTCCCTAGGCGTGCCCCCACCCTCGTGGGCCCCTCGTGGCTCTCCTGGTAGACTTCCTTCTCCTATATATACTCATATACCCTGAAAACATCCAGGAGCACCACGAAACCCTATTTCCACCGCCGCAACCTTCTGTACCCATGAGATCCCATCTTGGGGCCTTTTCCGGTGCTCCGTCGGAGGGGGCATCGATCACGGTAGGCTTCTACATCAACACCATAGCCTCTCCGATGATGTGTGAGTAGTTTACCTCAGACCTTCGGGTCCATAGTTATTAGCTAGATGGCTTCTTCTCTCTTTTTGGATCTCAATACAAAGTTCTCCTCGATCTTCTTGGAGATCTATTTGATGTAACTCTTTTTGCAGTGCGTTTGTCGAGATCCGATGAATTGTGGGTTTATGATCAAGTTTATCTATGAACAATATTTGAATCTCCTCTGAATTCTTTTATGTATGATTTGTTATCTTTGCAAGTCTCTTCGAATTATCAGTTTGGTTTGGCCTACCAGATTGATCTTTCTTGCAATGGGAGAAGTGCTTAGCTTTGGGTTCAATCTTGTGTTGCTTAATCCCAGTGACAGAAAGGGAAACGACATGTATTCTATTGTTGTCATCGAGGATAAAAAATGGGGTTTATATCATATTGCTTGAGTTTATCTCTCTACATCATGTCATCTTACCTAATGCGTTACTCTGTTCTTATGAAGTTAATACTCTAGATGCATGCTAGATAGCGGTCGATGTGTGGAGTAATAGTAGTAGATGCAGGCAGGAGTCGGTCTACTTGTCACGGACGTGATGCCTATATACATGATCATGCCTAGATATTCTCATAATTATTCGCTTTTCTATCAATTGCTTGATATTAATTTGTTCACCACCGTAATACTTATGCTATCTTGAGAGAAGCCACTAGTGAAACCTATGGCCCCCGGGTCTATTCTCCATTATATTAATCTCCCGTCAACAAGTTATTTCTGGCACCATTTATTTTGCTATCTATACTTTAATTATTTATTATAAAAATACCAAAAATATTAACTTATCATCTCTATCAGATCTCACTTTTGCAAGTGGCTGTGAAGGGATTGACAACCCCTTTATCGCATTGGTTGCAAGGTTCTTATTTTTTTTTGTAGGTACGAGGGACTTGCGTGTGGCCTCCTACTGGATTGATACCTTGGTTCTCAAAAACTGAGGGAAATACTTACGCTACTTTGCTGCATCACCCTTTCCTCTTCAAGGAAAAACCAACGCAGTGCTCAAGAGGTAGCAATTACTGGTACTTGTTATCGATTGCCTAGGGAAAAATAACTTTCTTGTTGAAAAAATCTCTCTAGTAAAACTAACTTAGTTGTGTATTTATGTAAACATCCCCTAGATTTTATTTACGGGCTCTTTATTATCTTTCAAACCTATCTGATCACACCTACAAAGTACTTCAAGTTTCGTACTTGTTCTAGGTAAAGCAGACGTCAAGTGTGCGTAGAGTTGTATCGGTGGTCGATAGAACTTGAGGGAATATTTGTTCTACCTTTAGCTCCTTGTTGGGTTCGACACTTATTTATCGAAAAAGGCTAGAAACGATCCCCTATACTTGTGGGTTATCATGATGGAGGCACTATTGCCACTATTAGAGATATATTTGGGTTACAAGTATTTGGTAGTTTTGGATTTGTAATCTTTATCCTACCTTATCTCATGGAGATGCTTCTTACCCTCCAAGTTTTGTACTCAATATATACTCGTCCTCGAGGCTCAATAATACATCAATCATATTCCGCAACAATCCCTCTTTATCCCTTCTAACATGGTATCAACCTTAACTCGGTCCTAGACCCTAGCCCCCGTCGCTTCCGCACCCGCGCGCCACCCCCGGGGCGGTCAGCCTCCATGACCGCCGCCGGGGGCCGCGCCATCCGTACCTAGGATTCGTCTGCCGATCGTGTTAACCGACTGCCCTAGAGAGTCTTTTTCTCGAGCCCTTACTCCGGGTTTTTCTCTCTCCCGCCGGTCATCTTAATCGACGTTTTTCTTTTCGGTTTTCCTATCTATGCTTGATCGTTCTGCGTCGCGTGCCGCCGCCGTCGACCCTCGTCGCGCGCCTCTACTCCAACACCGACACGACCGGATGGCCTCTCCTCCGACCTGGCGGCCATGCGCGCCATGGCTTCCCGTCAGGGCCAGCCGCCGTCCGTGCATCGGCCCGCCCGTCGCCCTGCACCGGCCATCACTGCCTTGCTCTGACTGGGACCCCTACAACGCCCCGACTCGGCGGTCTCGCGCCATGCAGTGGCGAACGGTGTCCTGGACTAGGGGGTACTCACCATGTCGTCTCCCGACCAGCTGGATCAGGCCGAGGGCCCCCATGGCGGTTTACTCATGGGCCACTTCGGGCAGCCCATGCCGCACACGAGGAAGATTCCACAAGGCTTGATGATCAAGAAAAGGACTCCTCTCCACCAACGTATTCGACTAGGACTATTGTTATCCTAGGCCTCTGGTACATTATATAAGCCAAGGCTAGGCTAGTCGATAGATCATTATGACATTATTCAGCATACCCTTAGGTTTTAGACCACAATATATGATCTCGAGGTAGATCAACTTTGTACTTGATACTCCATCAATATAAACAAGAGCAGGAAGTAGGGTTTTACCTCCATCAAGAGGGCCTGAACCTGGGTAAAACATCGTCGCCTTCGTTCCTGTTACCATTGATCCGAGAATCCACAGCTCAGGACCCCTACCCTGAGATATGCCGGTTTTGACACCGACAATGGTGCTTTCATTGAGAGTTCCGCTGTGTGACCGGCAAAAGATCAATGGCTCGCATGCAGATCAACTGCGACGTCGGCGTCTTCGTCGCCGGCTCGACTGGTCACCTTGGCTTGACCAAGGACTATTCCCTGCCTCCAATCGTCATGTTTGGATGAGGGCCTTCATCAACATCAACTCCGATCTCTATCATGATCATGGAGGAATCATCCATGGAGTTCGGGGGCTCAACGTCAACATTGCCCTCGGGCGACCGTGCTGTTTTTTCCGAACAGCGAACTTGTATGCGCTACCACCACCTCCTCGAGAATCTCTTTGATGATTCCTTTAGTGGAATTGTGCGGAATTGAGTCTACAACAACATTGTAAAATTTTGTCGCGTTCCGATGGAGCAATCTCCTCCGATCTCCGATATACCGGACCCTGTTAAATCTGGATGGGAATCTGGACGAGTTTGGAGCATGTTGTACAACATCTAACTCGCACGTCCTTTGGAAGATCCAACCATTGATCGGCTGCGGAATTGCTATATCTACTACCTCTTAAAATTTTAGCTCGATCCGATTGTCCAAACTCCAGGAACCTTACGATTAGTGCATCACTTTTCGGATCTATTTTCTGTGCGAATACGAATCTGACCCGAGTTCATCTTTCTTCATGAATGGGATATTGGACAACCTTTTTGGAAGAATCTCCTTGTAGGGTATTGTGTTTTGTTTGCGAACACATGCTCACAAATTTTGCTCCTTTTCGGAGGTAATCTTCGCCGTCATGCCGGTGTCAATCCAACCTTTACTCCACGTCTGCCGACCCGCGCGGTTGCTTCATTGAGCTGAGCCCAACCTTTAATCCACGGTTGCTTCATCGAGCCGAGCCCAACCTTATTGGGTCATCAGTTTGGCAAGCCGAACAATAGTTTGGCATCACAAACACTAAATTATCACCAACACCATCGCCCCACGGATTGCATGGGTCAGGCGCGATGACATCGCTGCTCGGTCACTTCATCAATCCGGCTTTAACCACGTCACAAGTTATGACCAGCGTCGGCATGGCCGCACTGTTGCTTCTTCAAGTTGATGTCCATCATGCCGAACTGCTTCAATACCTCGGCTGACATGGTAGCTACAACGTCTCCTTAACTACCCACTTTGTTACCTCGGCCTAGACCGGGGGCTTCGCCATTTCTTCATCAGCCTACTCCGGAGACTTCGGCGTCACCAGCCGACCAGCTTCGTCACGTTAGCTAGACCGGGGGCTTTGCCTCAGCGAGCCAACCTTTGCCAGCATCGCCATGCCGTCGCTTCATCACCCATTAGGCAATGGGTGTGCGGACCGAGTCCCAATTTTGGGAGTAATCTTTCTTCATATTACTACAACAGATAAACCAGGTGCTATTAATCCTAGTAATTTTTTCTTACTTGGGTTTATTTTTTCTGAGGAATTATTACTCTGGTTTGTTCCATCATCTATACACGGGATTGTCAAATGGTGGCCGCATTAACGACGGTCGCGTGGTGGTTCGGTCAGTTTTCGTATACAGTTCGGTGAATGCCGAATCCGGAACTCGGATCGGCCTATGAACTCAGGCCTTGCCACGCCTTCACCGCGTCACGCCGATGCCCTGCATCAACATTGACTTCGGCGCCAGGCCACATCTCTTTAAATAAATTATTTTTGTGAAAAGCAATTATGCAAGGATTTTATATATATTTATATTATTCTTTTTGGACCACACTATTTTATGTGTGTAGGTGATCGACTTCGACTACGTCAAGCGGTCACTTCGGCAAGCCAATGTCATCATCCCAATTGGCATAAATCGGCTCGCATGATCACCTTGTTGATTGAATTGCCATACCGACATGTTCGGCTGCCTCGGGGACTTTGGCATGATCAAGAGGGTCCTACCTCGTCGGGTGTTCGGCGTACGGGCCATATTTCTTTTGTTACTCACTTTGCATAGATTATTAATCATGCAAGTTTTTTATTTTTTTTATTATTACTATTATCTCCGGCTTGCACTATCTTCCGTGCAAAGGTAAATGATCTGGATTGGGCAGCGCTGTCACCTCGGCGTATCGACATACCACGTCACCTCGGCTGGACCGGGGACTTCGTCATCACTTGATTAACCCACGCCGGGTACTTCGGCGTCACACTGCCGGCCTGCATCGGTCGTGCTATGTCGCCACTTCGGAGCATCGAGCTCTTCGCTCTGCCACCTCGGGACCGGCTTGGGGGCTGGGACCTCGTCCCGCCGTAAGCTCGGACCGCTTCATCAATGTCGAACACATTAACCAGCTAAGTCGCTTTTATGCTCAAAGTTTTATGTTTTTAATTTGTGTTTGGTTCGACCATGCTCAGATACGTTATTTGTTAGAAACACTTCTCTTACCCAAATTAATTGGGGATCTTAAATTTATATGAGCCGTTTTATAGTAAACGTGTTTTCCTCCTAGTCATTGCAAAATCTTTTTCTATCACTCCTTTTTCGACGCGAGTGTGTGGTCAATAGCCGGATAGCCTATTTTCTCTCTAATGACCACTAGAGTTTAGTTCTCTAAACTGGCCTAACGAGAAGTACTCCGCCTTTTGGATAGGAGGTTGAAGCCGAAGGCTGACCCACTCGACGTCTTGAGATCGAATGTGTCATGTTAAAGCACGTCGGAAGCACAAACTAATTTTAAGACCAATTTTTGGATTGACACCATTTTTTTGATTTAGTTCGGATGTAGAGTTTTCGCATAAGTTTTTTGGTTTTTTAAGCTTGTGGCACTTTTTGATCTATTTGTGTGTTTTTCTTTTATGAGGCGGGACATCCTCTTGACCGAGGTACCCTGCGTAATAATCCATCTTGGGAAATCTTTTTCGACCATAGTTCGACATTTTTCCTGCCGACCTGCACCTCAGTGTTGGGTCCGAGCATAAATCCCATAGTACACTGTTGTACACTTTTTAAGAATCAACAATATCAACGGGGGGCTGCGACTTGAGCCGAACCCACCAAAAGCCAAGGTGCTTCGAGGAGTCCTCGAGAAAATGTTCTCGGATATTGCTTTATATGCATCAATTTCGAAGTGTGTCTTCGGTCAATAGTTGGGTTACCCGGCTCCTATGCCTGCCTCCTATGTTCCGCTTTGTTCGGCTAGGTACGCAAAGGGAGAACCACTGCGATTGTGCTTCCAGCTAGCATGGTTAAGCGCCTTAGTGGATAAAGCCAAAAACTGATTGTCACAATAAGCATAAACTGGTCAGCGATCCGATGACTGTATTAAACTATAAGATCGATAGAGGTCACCCCATGTTAAATGACGGCGTTCATAACATTGGCCAAAGTGTTTACAGCTTAACCTTGACTGTCGCTGAACACTTATCGGGGGCTAGTTACTGGCCTCCCAACTTTAAGCAACTATGAATAAGTGAAAGTTATAAAGCCCGCATATCTGATTGCCTCATTTCCGCTAACACGGCCGCCTTCGGGCATCGAGACGTCGGCTAAGGGTTGCTTTCTTATCACGAAAACACCCTGCATGGCATCTACAAGGGGGTGGAAGCCGACGATGGGCCAATTTCAACTGATAAACGGTCGCAACGGAGTCAAAATAAAAAATATCATCGGTGTTTGTATTTAATATACAAGGGCTGTCTTTCGCAATCATTGTTATAAATCCATGAATATGCATCAATTTGACTTAAGATTTTTGCCAAGCTGGGTTGCCTGGATCCTGTGCTTACCCCAACGTTCCCAATTGTTCAGCTAGGCGATAAAGGGAGCACCTCTATGATTGTTACTACCGGGTCATCCGAGTTAGTACCTCAGACTGGGTGAAGCCGAAAGCTAGCGATATTAAAGGATATAATTGGTCGGCAACAACGGAAGTGAAATTTTTGGTTCATTAATAACATAGAGTTCAAGAACTTTCCCCGAACTAAATCCTCAATATTTTCCTCCCACATTGATTGGACGTGAGGTTTCATGATCATGATCAGCATGACAACCCAAAGAAAGGAACCAATAGCAGGATTATTTTCTTCGGAAGATGTTTCATATCTCTCTGCATACCTTTTTTATAAAATTGTATGGCCGGATTGCCTTGTTTTCCATAAATTTTTGCCCTTGTAACGGCTTTATAAAGTAGGAAAAACACTCCCCGGCTTCTGGCCGAGGAGGTTGAAGCCGATTGTCGGTCAACAAAGTTTTGTACAATGCGGATCCGAGCATTAATGATGTAAAGTACTTGGATACATAGAATCATTACACATAATTTGTTATTTTACTCTGGATAACGATCCTTAATTCGGCCACCCATCCCCGCATTAAGGCTCGTGGGCTACTGGGCTTCGGGCTTATCATTCGCTAATATTAAAGGGGCACATCGATCCCCTGATATGGTGTTGCCACCCGACCAGTGTCTCGGGGGCTACTGCATTGCCTATTCAATGAAGAAAATTCAAAGTGCTCAGTGTTCGGCTGGACCGGACTATGCGCAAATGCGTCTTCGGACAACAATAAGTGCCATCTGGGACTTATCCGGCATCAAGCTAGTATATTACGACGACTTCTCAAAACCCTCTCTCAAGGGCCCGTTCGCCGATCACTATTTCCTCTAATATATTACACCATGTTTCTATTCCTAAGTATGCTGCCGAGCTGGGAATTGATCCTCAGGCTGATTTTATGAATCGACCTGAGTCTCAGGGGCTACTAGGGTCAGTGGTTTGATTTTATCCTTCAGGTGCATCCCGGATATTCGGCCAACTTGCACCTTGAGGGCTATTGGCTATACATCTCAGTAGAGAATGTCGTGGATCTAAGACTGACAGTAGAATGGGGGTAGGTATGAGGAGGCAAGATCCTAGCTGTGGAGTAGTTGTACACACGAGTTTACGAGCACAGGCCCTTCTCGGAGGAAGTAACAGCCCTACGTCTCGGTGCCCTGAGGTGGTCGACTGGATTATATGCGTGTGTGAGTTTACAAAAGATGCGAACCCCTGTCCTGGAGTAGGGGGTGGCTTATATAGAGTGCGCCAGGACCCCAGCTCCCCTCCATTACACGGGGTTCAATGTACATAAAGAAGGAGCATTACAGGTAACGTCTGCATTAAAGTGCTATAAATGATAGTTAAGTCTATGGGTAAACACCCAACCGTTGATGTGCAGAGTGACTTTAGATCTTTTGCCTGTCGAGTGATTTCTGTGACGGTCGAGTGACATTGATTCTTCCGAGTGGAATGTCTCTGGTCGAGTGGATGATGGTACCCCTCGAATGCTTCTGGTTTTAGGGTGATGTCCTTGGGGAGGGTGTCTAGGTCAGGCCTATGACCATACCCTAGGTGCATAGCTTCATCATTAACCACCGAATGGTTCGAGGCTTGAGTGGAGAAGGAGTTGAGAATTCCTCTGATTCAATTTTTGTGCTCTGGGAGTGACTTTATTGTGACCGAGCGAACAACCATGATGATCTTTAACTCTTTTTCAGCCGCCTTGATCCATTCTTGAATCTGCCGAGTGAACTTCGCTATGATGTCTTGAGTACTGATATGGAGAAGATATTCTGTCTGACAGATTGCCTAGCTGCGCACGGATATCGTGGGATTTGGTTTTGGGGAAGCGCGCGGGATGGAGGAGGCCGCAGTAATCGGAAGGGATTAGGTGTGGCCGCCTCGATCACCGCGCCACCTTTTTCACCACGTACCTCGCGCGCGACTGTTGCGGGATTTGATTGGGTCGTCCGGACCCATAGGTTAGCCACTTGGAAGCGGCCCCATATAAGGTGTCAGGCCGGGGTTTTCTTTTAACAGTGCGTCTTAGTCCTTCTCTTTCTCTCCCAATTTTCACCACTCGGAAGCGCCCCGTTCAAGCTCTACTCGACGCGATGGGGAAGGAGAAGACGGTGGCATTGGAGCGCGCGAAGAAGGCGACGACGAAGGCGAAGGGGAAGAAGTCCGGCCGGGGAGGATCTTCCTCGAGGGCCGGCCTACCGCCGGGCTGGATCTAGGGCGACTGGATTCGCTCGACGATCCGCCAGGACGACATCGACGACCTGGTCGAGGGGGAACTGATCCCCCATGAATTGGCGCGACTTCCGGGGAATGAGACCGAGCCGCAACCACAGTTGGGTGAGCGCATTCTCCTCGCTACCCACGTTGATCGCGGGTTTTCCTTGCCTCCCCATCCTTTCTTTCAAGGTTTTTTGAACTTCTTTGTGGTGCAACTCCACCACTTTACCCTGAATACCATCGTGTACATCGCTGCTTTTGTGTCCATGTGTGAGAGCTTCCTTGGCTGTCAGCCACACTAGGGGCTCTTCAAGCACATATTCACATGCCGTTCTCAGTCGGTCAAGAAGGCCAACCCGAGTGATGAGACGACACAAGTGATTCAGATGTGCAGGGGTCTTGGGATTCAGATGAGGAGCAAAAGTGCTTTCCCAGCCATGATCCTTCCTGAGTCGGTCCGAGGGTGGCGGTCGACCTGGTTCTACTTCAAGGACCAGCCGACTCCGAGTCAGTCGACTGAACTTCCTCCCTTCTACATGGCCCGAGTGGAGAAGCCCTCTTCTTTGAAAGTGATCCCAGAGGAGAAGGTGCAAGTGAAAGTGCTGGTTGAGCGAGTAGTTCAGCTTGTCCGTGACGGGGTAACCGGTATGGATCTGTTGAAGGTCTTCCTCAGGCGACGCATCCAACCCCTTCAAGCTCGTGACCATCCGATGTGGACGTATTCGGGCACCGACGACACCACTCAGATCCATCCAGAGGAAGTCGACGATGCTATGTTGGAAGGGTGGCTGAAGAGCATCACTGGCAATAAGGACAACCCCAGGGGATCTCGAAGGATCCCTTCGCTCAACAACTCGTACGAAACCGACAAGGTATGAATCCACATGGTCGAGTGTTTTCTTGATTTATCAAGTAGCTGTTCGATGTCATCCGACTGTCTCCTATCTTGGTTGTTGTCTTCTAGGCCGTGACTGAGATGTACTTGATGCCCAACGGGGAGCAGGAGCAGGACCCAGAGGGGGAAGCGAGTGGAGGTGAAAGCGGCGAGTGGCACTCTGACGATGAAGAGGACGAGGACAGCGACGACCCGAGTGATGAAGAAGAGGTCGACTCTCCTCCTCGTAGGGAAAAACAATCCAAGCTTTCTCACGATCCAGCAAGTGCCCGCAACAAAGCGACCGTGCAAACTGGGCAGTCGTCGAACCGCCCTCGAATGTCTTCTCCGGCGCCGACTGAAAAGGCGTCGAAGCAACCGAAAGCTACGCCGTCCAAACCACCAAAGGCCTTGCTGAAGATCAAAGTGGCCATCCCCATTGCTTCCGGGTATTAGTCGGACTTGATTTCTTGTTTTAGTATGAATCTGGATTTGAGTCGACTCATTTTGTCAAACATGGCCGACTGAATTCTGAAATTTGTAGTGCTGCTACTTCTGGGACTTCTACCCGTCAGTATGAAGATGAGGACATGGAAGATGCGGTCACCTCCAACCCAGGTACAATCCTCATGATCTTGTTCTCGATTGTATGGTTGGTTAAATTCTGGCGACTCATTTAGGGTCGACTGATTTCTTTGTAACCCCTCCCAATGTCATTGAGCTTCCAGATGATGACGAGGACGTGACGCTGAGGCCTAGGAAGAAGAAGGCAACAGCTAGCAAGACATCCCAGTCGGAGCCGGCAACAGAGCGAGTAGTTCAACGGCCCGAAGATGTGGGTAAGGTTTCTGTAACCTTTGCTGACCCAGTGTCGAGTGTGCGTCCCGCATCGTCGACTGCTCCAGAGCTTGCTTCAACCATCCAACCTCATGCCTCGGATCTCCAAGTCGCCGTGTCTGGACCGTCCGTCCCCTTCTTTGCTACCCATCATGTTCCAGAAAGCCAGTCGGACGCCGCTGTGGAGGCTATTTGTCAGGCTGGCATAATGATGGAGTGGGTGAAGGCGGTGCACGAAATCAGTCAGGCTGCTTATGACGCCAGCGCGGCTCTTCGAGCCAATGTCTAGGTAAGTCAACTTCCGACTAAACTTGTTCTTTTAGGATATGTTACCCGAATAGTTTCCTTCGCGCAATCTTTCATATATTTTGCACTTCTAGATTATACACCCACTGGGTGTAGTCGAGTGGAATCCAAACCAGTGGGGGCACGCCAAGTGCACCCACTGGGTGTAGTCCCCGAGACCGTGGTCGACTGCTGGCAGTCGGTTGGGGTCTGAGCACTTCTTTCTCTTTTTTTTACTCGGCCTGGGCGGACCGACCGAGAGGAATCCGAACCAGTGGGGGCACGCTAAGTGCACCCACTGGGTGTAGTCCCCGAGAGCGCAGTCGACTGCTGGCACTCGGTTGGGGTCTGAGTACTCTTGAAGTTTTATTCATTCGAAAATAAATAATCTTTGATATTATCGTTTGATATGTCTTTTACTCACTGTAGAAATCTTGTACGCTTATCTCCAAGTTCGCCGAATTAGAGGAAAAGCAAAGGCAACTCAACCTTGACCTGGAGTTGGCTCAGCAGAACTTGAAGAAGGCTCAAGATAAAGTCGCTGGTACGGAAGGTAACGGCCTGTCGACTGCTTATCTTGACCATCCCTCAAGTTATCTCTTCATTCTTATGTTTGATCTAAATGTGTATTTTGCAGAGAAAGTGAGGATGGCCCTGGAGAAGAAGGATTTGGACCTTGCAGCTGCGCAAAAGGAGGCTCAGGAGAAGACTGCCCTTGCTGACCAGAAACTGGCTTCGGCCGGAGCGTTGACGGAAGAAATCGACAAGCTGAAGTCGTCGCTCACAGAATCCAATCGAGAGGCGACTCGTCTGAAAAAATATAAAGTGGCTCTGACCGACCAGCTGGAGAGCATGACTCGTAGGAGGAATGATTTGGAGGCTTATCTGAAATCTCTCGCCAAGAAACTCTTTCTTATGCTCGAAGGTACCTCTTTTTTACCCGACTATTTTACTGTTTGCAAGTTAGACCTGACCAGTCGACTCATTAACTCCTCGACTCTGCAGAATTGTGCCAAAACTTTGAAGAGGAGACTGGACGAATCGAGACGGGCTTGGACCTTATCCTTTCTCCAGTCAGCGATGAGGCTGCCATGAATGTGCTTTGACTGGAATCCCGCATCGTCAGTGTTACAAGATATCTTGCCCGTCTGAAGGTTGCAGTTTCACGCATCGACTCATCGCTCTGGCCAACGGCAATGCTTCAGAATGATCTCGAGTCTTTGATGGCTCGACTCAACGAGATCCCTGGTCGAGTGCATGAATGGAAGAAGTCATCTGCCCGATGTGGTGCTCATGTGGCTCTGTCACTGGTCAGGGTCCACTGCCGAGAAGCTCGAGAGGAGAAGCTGGCGGCGATCAAGGTTACCAACACAAAAAGGCACGACTTCCAGTCCTTCATGGAGACTTTCATTGCTGCTGCCACTCGGATCGCTGACGGGATCGCTGACGGGATTGATTTGGACGAGTTCGCCGAGTGAACAAACTTGATACTTAAACTTCCTTTAAATTTGCCTCGAAATGCCGACTGGTTCTTGTAACCGTTAAACTCCTTCGGGACTGACGCCCGAGTACTTTTATCTTCGTCCTGAAACTCTTGAGACTTTATCTGATCTTGGTTTATCTTCTACCTGTGCTTGCGTTTGCCTTCGAGTGGAACTTAATCTTCACTCGGAATATTTTTTATGAAATGCAACTCTGAGGGAGATATCTCAGTCGACCTGTGCCTCATTGTCCTTGCGGATAGGGATGGAGCGGACATTGTACTTGTGGCATAGCTCCATGGAGAGGATTGCAGTCGACCTGCACCTCGTCGTCCTTGTGTATAGGGATGGAGCGGACATTGTACATGTGGTGCAGCTCCGTGGAGAGGATTGCAGACGAACTGCACCTCATCGTCCTTGCGGATAGGGATGGAGCACACATTGTACTTGTGGCGCAGCTCCGTGGAGAGGATTGCAGTCGACGTGCAACTCGTCGTCCTTGCGGATAGGGATGGAGCGCACATTGTACTTGTGGTGCAGCTCCGTGGAGAGGATTGCAGTCGACCTGCACCTCGTCGTCCTTGCGGATAGGGATGGAGCGCACATTGTACTTGTGGCGCAGCTCCGTGGAGAGGATTGCAGTTGACCTGCACCTCGTTGTCCTAGCGGATAGGGGTGGTTTTTCAACTTAGGCGAGTACTAGACTGCAGCTAAGCCCCCGAGCGTGAGGTTTGCTCATCACTCGGTAGGATTTTTGAAACTTAGGAGAGCACTGGGATGCAGCTAAGCCCCCGGGTGTGAGGTTTGCTCATCACTCAGTAGGATTTTTGAAACTTAGGCGAGCACTGAGCTGCAGCTAAGCCCCCGAGTGTGAGGTTTGCTCATCACTCAGAAAATTTTTTGAAACTTAGGCGAGCACTGGGCTGCAGCTAAGCCCCCGGGTGTGAGGTTTTCTCATCACTCGGTAGGATTTTTGAAACTTAGGCGAGCACTGAGCTGCAGCTAAGCCCCTGAGTTTGAGGTTTGCTCATCACTCGGTAGGATTTTTGAAACTTAGGCGAGCACTGGGCTGCAGCTAAGCCCCCGAGTGTGAGGTTTTCTCATCACTCGGTAGGATTTTTGAAACTTAGGCGAGCACTGGGCTGCAGCTAAGCCCCCGAGTGTGAGTTTTGCTCATCACTCGGTAGGATTTTTCAAACTTAGGCGAGCATTGCGTTGTAGCTAAGCTCCTGAGTGAGAGACTTGCTCATCACTCGGTAGGATTTTTGAAACTTAGGTGAGCATTGCGCTACAGCTAAGCCCCCGAGTGTGAGGTTTGCTCATCACTCGGTAGGATTTTTGGAACTTAGGAGAGCATTGCGCTGCAGCTAAGCCCCCGAGTGAGAGGCTTGCTCATCACTCGGTAGGATTCTTTTAAACTTAGGCGAGCACTGGGCTGCAGCTAAGCCCCCGAGTGAGAGGCTTGCTCATCACTCGGTAGGATTTTTTAAACTTAGGCGAGCACTGGGCTACAGCTAAGCCCCCGAGTGAGAGACTTGCTCATCACTCAGTAGGATTTTGAAACTTACGCGAAACGGATTCATAGCTAAGCCACCCACCGGGGGATTTCAGAAACAAACGTAAGCAATTGACAATCTTTTTAGAAGACTATAAAAAACTCTTGTCTTTGATAAACAAACTACAAAGGTGCATTTTATTACATCTCAATAGACTGAATGCTTAAGTATAAAAGGGGCAGAGCAGCTATGCATTCCAAGCGCGCGGCTCGTCTTTCTTGTGCTCGACATCATAAAGGTGGTACGCTCCATTGTGGAGCACTCTGGTGACAACGAAGGGGCCTTCCCAAGAAGGAGCAAGCTTGTGTGGTTTCTGCTGATCCACTCGGAGAACCAAGTCTCCCTCTTGAAATGCTCGACCCCTCACGTTTCTGGCATGGAATCGACGCGGGTCTTGCTGATAGATGGTTGATCGAATCAAGGCCATCTCTCTTTCTTCTTCAAGGAGATCAACTGCATCTTGCCATGCTTGTTCTGCTTCTTTCTCTGAGAAAAGCTCGACTCGGGGCGCATTGTGGAGCAAGTCACTCGGAAGTACAGCTTCGGCTCCATAAACCAAGAAAAATGGGGTTCTGCCAGTCGACCGATTGGGAGTTGTCCTCAATCCCCACAATACTGATGGAAGTTCATCGACCCAGGCTCCTGCTGTGTGTTTGAGGTCACGCATCAGTCGGGATTTCAGTCCTTTGAGAATCAATCAATTTTCTCTTTGATCTTGCCCATTCGACTAGGGGTGGGCGACTGAGGCATAGTCAACTCGAGTACCTTGTGAAGCACAGAAAGTTCTGAACTCATCAGAATCGAAGTTTGATCCGTTGTCAGTGATGATGCTGTGTGGAACACCATATCTGAATGTTAACTCTCTGATGAAGCTGACAGCAGTACTGGCATCAAGGTTCTTGATAGGCTTGGCTTCAATCCACTTGGTGAACTTGTCGACTGCTACAAGTACATGAGTGAATCCACTCCTACCAGTCCTCAAAGGTCTGACCATATCCAATCCCCAAATAGCAAAAGGCCAGACGATTAGAATGGTCTTCAGGGCTGATGCAGGCTTGTGAGACATGTTGGAGTAAAACTAGCAACCTTCACATTTGTCAACTATTTCTTGTGCCATCTCATTTGCGTGTGGCCAGTAAAATCCTGCTCGGTATGCTTTGGCCACAATGGTCTGAGAGGACGCATGGTGACCACAGGTCCCCGAGTGGATGTCATTGAGGATCACTTGACCTTCTTCAGGTGTTATGCATTTCTGGCAAACTCCAGTCACACTTTCTCTAAACAATTGTCCTCTTATCACAGTAAAGGCTTTAGATCGACGGATGATCTGTCGAGCCTATTCTTCATCTTCTGGGAGTTCTCTTCTAAGAATGTATGCGATATATGGAACTGTCCAATCAGGGGTGAAGACCAAAACTTCCATAATCAAATTGACCACGGCTGGAACCTCGATTTCAGTCAGATTGGTGGCACTCTTCGGCTGCGGGGGCTCTTCAGTGAAGGGGTCTTCTTGAACTGAAGGTGTATGAATATGCTCCAGGAACACATTGCTGGGAATGGCTTCCCTTTTGGAGCCTATCTTTGCCAGATCATCGACTGCTTGATTTTTCGGTCGAGGGATGTGATGAAGCTCTAACCCCTCAAACCGCTTTTCTAACTTTCTCACTGCATTGCAATAACCAGTCATAGTTGGGCTTCTGACATCCCACTCCTTCATTACTTGATTGACCACCAAATCCGAGTCGCCATATACCATGAGGCGACGGACGCCGAGTGAAACGGCCATACGCAACCCATACAGAAGTGCCTCATATTCGGCTTCATTGTTGTAGGAGTCGAAGTGAATCTGGAGAACATAGCTGAGTTTGTCACCGCGAGGGGGGGGGTACCAATACCACCCCAGCGCCAGAACCATTCAGCATCTTGGACCCATCGAAGAACATGGTCCAATGCTCCGAGTGAATTTGGGCCGGAAGTGTTGTTCGATCCACTCGGCAAGGAAATCCACTATTGCTTGGGACTTTATGGCCTTCTTTGCCTCAAATTTGATGTCCAGGGGAAGGAGTTCAATCGCCCACTTTTCCACTCGACCAGTTGCATCTCTGTTGTTCAGAATCTCTGATAATGGAGCGTCGCTGACGACTGTAATGGAATGATCAGAGAAGTAGTGTGCAACTTTCTTCGCGGTCATGTAAATCCCATAAACAAGCTTCTGATAATGTGGATATCTTTGCTTCGACGGAGTTAGAACTTCAGAAACATAATATACTGGGCGCTGAACTTTATAGGCTTTTCCTTCTTCCTCCCGCTCGACCGTGAGTACTGTACTGACAACTTGTCCAGTGGATACAATATAAAGTAGTAAAGGCTCTTTGTTGATTGGCGCAGCAAACACCGACTGGGTGGAAAGCAGGGCTTTGAGCTCTGCAAATGATGCATCAGCTTCGGGAGTCCACTCGAACTTATCACACTTCTTCATCAGTCGGTAAAGAGGCAATGCATTTCACCGAGGCGAGAAATGAATCGACTCAAGGCGGACAAACAACCAGTAAGCTTATGGACATCGTGCACACGCACAGGGCGATTCATCTGAAGTATAGCACCAATGTTGGAGTAATGGGCCACGGGTAGGCCAACCCGAGCCCCACGACCTTTCAAGACATCGGGGCAGGCTGCGCCCCTCAAGATCACAGGGTGAAGAGCCGCCTCCTCGGGAGTCTACGGCAAGGCGGCCGACTGCCCGCTCATGGCCGAGTCCCAGGGACGACTTCCAGAGAAGCCGGCTTTGGGAGTCGGTCGGCGACTCCAACAAACCGTGACCTCATCGAGAGGGACGGGGCAGGGGCGTGGCTACAATAAAGCCCACTCCCCAGCCCTTACCAAGGGCAGGCATGGCTACAGCACGCCGTAATTGGGAAGATCTCCCCGCGGCGTGGCACTGTTGCCCAGGCGGCCCTGACATCAGCACCACTGTACCTAGTCCTGCGCCCACGACCGCTTGTCTGTATGGCCTGGAGGCACCAGGGCCCACCAGCCAGCGAGACCTCGGGAGATGGCGGGGGCACCGCCAGTCGGACCCAACTAGAGTCGGCCCGGGGGAGTCGGCCAAGCCCTCCCCCGGGCCCACGTGCCATTAATCAAGAAGAGATGGGGAGTGGCCACAGTAATCGTCCGCCAGGCAGCGGGGCTGTTGCCATGACCCCATGACCAAACTTGCATCATCAGGAGCACGGCTACAGTAATCAGCAGCCGGCAAGACCCGCCCGCGGCGGACGCGGCTTGTCGGCTCCGTACTAGACCAGTCGGCGGGACCCACCAGTCGGCGGGCCCCAGCAGTCGGCGGAGAAGTCAGAGGTCGGAGACACTGACGGCTGGGCCCGCGCCCAGTCACATCACCATTGTACCCCTGGGGGGTAGGCCTATATAAACCCCCCAGGGCACCCATGCAAAGGGTTGGATCCCAGTAGTTCTATACATCACCAGATAGAGGGAGAGAGCTAGCCTTGCCCTCTCCTACCACCATACACAGCTCAAGGAGCAACCGTGTAAATCCTTGACTATAGTGATCATGCGGAGACCCCGTAGAGTAGCAGTAGTGGTATTATCTCCCCGGAGAGCCCCGAAGCTAGGTAAGATTTGCCGGCGTGCATGTCTTCGCCTCATCCCATTTCCAGGCACCGGCGACGTTCTACTCGCCCCCACCATGATAAGCCATCCATTGGCATATGTCACACCTAACTCCCGACATTTGGCGCCCACCGTGGGGCCTGGTGCACCGCCGTCCGGAGATCTGTTCTGGACGGGAACCCTTTTCCTCCCTGGCGAGCGCAGCCAGCCAGGCATGCTAGACGAAGTTTGCGTCGACGCGCTGCGCGGCGTGGAGATCGCCTGCGCAGCCAGCTCCTTCGCCGAACTTGTCGGCGAGGTCCGGCTCTCCGACGAACCTGCGTCCGACGCAGGCATAGGCGGCCCCGAAAACCTCCTCGTGGGCCTCCTCAATCAACTCCACGTTTCCGGCGAGCCTACCGTAGACTTGGAGTCCGTAGGCTCCACCGACCCGATGCTGGTCGACTCCGACACAGTGTCGGTCGACGCTTTCCCCTCCAACGTGGTGGTCTACGACGAACCTCTCCCCCACGCGGAGAGCGACGGGAGCACCGTCACTGAGGTGCTAGTCATCAGTCATGACGTGTTCGATGGTGGAAGGGCGCCCGACTCACTCGGCGCGGCACTGCAAGACCTAGCTGCGCCCATTCCAGAAGATGCTGACGCAGAGACGCTAGAAGCGTGCCGCCTTCAGCTTGTTGAAGGAGCGAAGAAGCTAGCCAGCATGAGACGCTTGTCAGAAGCTTACCAACGGGAGATGGATCGCGCTGTTGGCGGCTCGCCGGCTCCGGCAGGGCCCAGCCGCCTTGGCACGGTTCAGCAGCGCGGCGTAGCCATCGCCAGCCTGTTTGGGGCTAGCCGCCCCGTGTATGCCACGCCAGCGGAGAACATCCGAGCCGCCCAGGCAGCGGTGGATGAGCTGGACAACTTCGAGGGCGAAGAGCGCCGCCTCATGATGGAGCGAGTCCAGCGGCTCCTCGACGCGGCCGCCGCGCAGAACGAGGCCGGCTGCCGCACGGAGGCGCCGCAGCGGCCAAACGACGACCCGCACGGAGATCAAGGCACGACATCTCGGACACCGACTGGCGGTACCCGAGGAAGGAAGGACAAGGAGCCAGCTGTCAGCCACAGTCGGACTCGGATTACCATAGAGCGCGACCGAGACGGCCGCCCGAGAGCAGTGGAACGACGGGACGACTGTCCGCCTCCCCCTCCCCGCAAGGAGAGGCGAGTCTCCCAGCCGCCTGTTGACCATCCGACTCTCGGCGACCGCCTTGGCCGCCGAGAGGGAGTCGGGGAGAATGACGCCCGCCACCGGATCGACTGACTTCACCGGTCCCTGGCGCTGGATGAAGAAGACGAGCTGGGTCCGCCTTGTTTCGGGCCTCGCATTCGGGACAAGCCCTTTCCCAGAGGGTTCACGCTCCCAAGAGACACGCCCAAGTACACCGGCTCCGTGAAGTCGGAAGACTGGCTAGTCGACTACTCCACGGCTGTCAGCATAGCAAACGGCAACAAGCGTGTCGCCGTAAAGTACGTTCCGCTCTTGCTCCAGGGCACGGCCCGGACATGGCTGAACAGCCTAAAGCCCCGCAGCATCAACAGCTGGGTCGACTTCACTGAAGCATTCGTTCACAACTTCACCAGCACATACAAGCGTCCTCCCAAGCCTCGCCAGCTCTCCCTATGCGTGCAAGGTCCTGATGAGTCAACTCGCGACTACCTCACGCGTTGGGCTGAGCTCCGGAACTCCTGCGAGGGCGTGCATGAGGTGCAGGCCATCGAGTACTTCACAGCCGGGTGCCGAGAAGGCACCCTCCTCAAGCACAAGCTCCTCTGCGACGAGCCAGAAACCCTCGATGAGTTGATGAAGACGGAAATTTAAATCAGCACGACTGGCAAGGTAGCTCCTCAGGCTCCAAGAACTCCGGCAGCAGAAGCCGGCCGGCGCCAACAGCAGGGCGACCACAAGCGCAAGGCCCTGCAGCCGGCTTCCAGCAGCCGGCAGGTTGCGACCGTCGAAGCCCACAGCCAGAAGAGCAGCCTCCGCCCAAGCGACAGAAAGGCGGCAAGCCGAACTGGTTGTCGGCCTTCTGCTATGAGCAGACCTTGGATGGACCTTGCAAGTTCCACAACGGCGCGAAGCCATCAAATCACACCACCCGGAAGTACCACTGGCTCACCAGGATCGCCAAGGGAGACGGCCTCCTGCCACCACCGCCTGCTGGGCAGCCGCCTCCGCCTCCGCCCCAGCAGCCGACAGTCAAGCCAGTCGGCGCAGTACAAGACGAGTACCCTAAAGAGCACGGAGCCTATATGGTGTTCACCAGTGTGGCTGACGATCGACGCAGCAGGCGGCTCCAGCGACAAGAGGTGAACGCGGTAGCCTCAGAGACGCCAGAGTTCATGCACTGGTCAAAGAGGCCCATCAGCTGGAGTAGGGCTGACCACCCAGAAGTGATGCCGAGTCCGGGCTCCTACGCCTTGGTCCTGGACGCCACCTTTGCCACGGACAAATGGGTCGCGCGTTTTTCGTGAGTTCTGATAGATGGGGGCAGCAGCATCAACATCCTGTACAAGGACACCATGGAGAAGTTAGGAATCAAGCAGAGACAGCTTCAGAACAGCCGGACTGTGTTCCACGGCATTGTTCCTGGGCTTTCCTGTTCACTAATCGGCAAGATCCTGATTGACGTCCTCTTTGGGGACAAAGATCACTTCCAAAGAGAGTCTGTTTGGTTTGAGGTGGTGGACCTCGAGAGCCCGTACCATGCGCTACTTGGCCGGCCCGCCTTGGCCAAGTTCATGGCGGTCCCCCACTACGCCTACCTCAAGATGAAGATGCCTAGTTCTAGGGGAATTCTGACTGTGGCCAGTGACTACTGAAAGTCGTCCGCTTGCGCGGCCGAGAGCAGTCGGCTGGCCGAGTCCCTGGTGATTGCGATCGAGAAGCGACTCCTTGAGTGAGCTGCGGCGATGGCCGGCAAGCAGCCGGAGATATCGCCCGACCCGAAGGAGTCGGAAGCCAAAGGTTCGTTCAAGCCGGCCAAAGAGACAAAAAAGATACCCTTGGATCCGGAGCACCCAGAGAGGTACGCCGTCGTAGGTGCAAACCTCGACAGCAAATAGGAAGGCGAGCTTGTCGATTTCCTCCGTGAGAACCGGGACATCCTCGCATGGTCTCCCAAAGACATGCCAGGTGTGCCGACGGAATTCGCCGAGCACAAGTTACACGTCCGATCTGATACAAAGCCGGTCAGGCAGCCCCTACGCCGCTTATCAGAAGAGAAGAGAAGAGTTGTCGGAGAAGAGATAGCCCGACTCCTAGCAGCCGGCTTCATTATGGAAGTTTTCTTCCCGGAGTGGCTGGCAAATCCGGTCCTGGTGCTAAAGAAGAACAAGCAATGGCGAATGTGTATTGACTACACGAGCCTCAACAAGGCCTGCCCCAAGGACCCGTTTGCTCTGCCGAGAATTGATCAGGTGATAGACTCCACAGCCAAATGCGAGCTGTTGAGTTTCTTGGATGCGTACTCAGGATATCACCAGATCAAGCTGAACCCGGCTGATAGATTGAAGACCGCCTTCATCACGCCGTTTGGAGCATTCTGCTACCTCACCATGACGTTCGGCCTGAGGAATGCCGGCGCCACCTTTCAGCGTTGCATGCAGAAGTGCCTCCTCAAGCAGCTCGGTAGAAACGCCCACGTTTACGTGGACGACGTAGTGGTGAAGACAGAAAAGCGAGGAACATTGCTGGAAGACCTCAAGGAGACCTTTGAGAACCTGCACCGATTCCAGATCAAGCTCAACCCCGAGAAGTGTGTCTTCGGAGTACCAGCCGGCCAGCTGCTAGGTTTCCTGGTCTCTGAGTGCGGCATAGAATGCAACCCAGTAAAAATCAAGGCCATCGAGAGAATGGAGGTACCTAGCCGACTGCTGGATGTGCAGAAGTTCACCGGCTGCTTGGCGTCCATCAGCCGATTCATCAGTCGGCTGGGCGAGAAAGCTCTCCCCTTATACCAACTCATGAAGAAGACCACTTTTTTCGAGTGGAACCATAAGGCGGACGAAGCTTTCCACCAGTTGAAGAAGATGCTGACTACTCCACCCGTCCTAGTGGCTCCGACTCCCAAGGAACCTATGCTCCTGTACATCGCCGCCACCAGCCGAGTAGTCAGCACAGTCATTGTAGTAGAGCGCAAGGAGGAAGGCAAGGCGCTACCTGTCCAGAGACCAGTATATTACCTGAGCGAGGTACTGTCGACCTCCAAGCAGAACTACCCCCACTACCAGAAGATGTGCTATGGCGTGCACTTTGCTGCCAAGAAATTGAAGCCTTACTTTCAAGAACATCCAATCACGGTGGTCTGCACGGCTCCACTTGCCGAGATCATCGGCAGCCGTGATGCCTCTGGTCGAGTGGCCAAGTGGGCCATAGAGCTGGCTCCTTACACCATCTACTACCAGCCCCGCACCGCTATCAAATCACAAGCACTGGCCGACTTCCTCGTCGACTGGGCCAAGACCCAGTACCTGCCTCCAGCACCTGACTCCACCCATTGGCGGATGCACTTCGATGGCTCCAAGATGCGCACCGGCTTGGGAGCCGACGTCGTCCTCACCTCTCCCAAAGGCGACAAGCTCAAATATGCACTGCAAATCCATTTTGCCGCCTCCAACAACGTGGTCGAGTACGAGGCGCTCATTCACGGGCTCCGGCTTGCCAAAGAACTTGGCATCCGCCGGATCTTGTGTTATGGCGACTCGGACTTAGTGGTCCAGCAGTCGTCTGGCGACTGGGATGCCAAAGACGCAAACATGGCGAGCTACCGTTTCCTCGTGCAGCAACTCAGCGGGTATTTCAAAGGGTGCGAGTTCCTCCATGTGCCAAGAAACGACAACGACCAAGCAGACGCCTTGGCACGAATCGGCTCTACCCACCAAGCAATACCATCTGGTGTCGCCCGTCAACGCCTCCTCAAGCCGTCTGTCAAGCCTTCACTAGAATCAGACTCCATCTTTGTGCCGGCTCCTCCCGAAGACGGTGGACCCGATTCCAGAGTTCCAGCAGTCGGAACAAAGACTTTGGCGGACGACTCCAAAGCTACCACGGTCGAGCCCGACCCGGGGACTGGGGTGACGAACTTGGAGATTCCAGAACTCGGCCCAAGGACCGAGCCAATCGGCCTGGGGACTTCATCAGCCCAACAAGCGGTTGTTGACTCCAGCCCGCCGCCTCCCAGCTCAGCCGCCCTCATCCAAGTCGCAGTTCTGATAGTCGACGAAATAGCAGCACCCTCATGGGCCCAACCCATCCTCAAATTTCTAGTGAACAAAGAGCTACCAACTGATGAGACCTCAGCTCGGCAAGTACAACGCCGGGCAGTAGCCTATACCATAATCAACAGAGAGCTGGTCAGGCGCAACCTCACTGGTGTCTACCAGCGTTGCGTAGAGCCAGAGCAAGGCCAGGCAATCCTCAAAGACATCCATCAAGGCGAATGTGGCCACCATGCGGCTTCAAGAGCACTCGTCGCCAAAGCTTTTCGGCACGGTTTCTTTTGGTCGACTGCCTTGGAAGAGGCCAAGGAGTTGGTCCAAAAATGCAAAGGGTGCCAGAAGTTCAGCTCCAAGCCGCACCAGCCGGCTTCCGCGCTCAAGACCATCCTCATCCCTTGGCCTTTCGTAGTTTGGGGGTCTAGACATGGTGGGACCATTCAAAATAGCACGAGGCGGTCTAACTCACCTACTTGTCGCAGTGGACAAGTTCACCAAGTGGGTGGAAGTGAAGCCAATCAAGAAACTGAACGGTCCGACTGCCGTGACCTTCATCACCGATATCACAATTCGGTACGGCATACCACACAGCATCATCACCGACAACGGCACAAATTTTGCCAAAGGCGCCTTGGCCCGTTTCTGCGCAACACAGGGCATCCAACTGGACCTAGCATCCTTCGCCCACCCGCAGTCAAACGGCCAAGTAGAGCGAGCAAACAGCCTCATCCTGTCCGGCATCAAGCCTCGGTTGATCGAGCCTCTAGAGCGCTCGGCTGGCTGCTGGCTCGACGAGCTGCCAGCCGTCCTCTGGAGTCTGCGCACGACTCCAAACAAGTCAACCGGCTTCACGCCCTTCTTCCTCGTCTACGGTGCCGAAGCCGTCATCCCAACGGACATAGAGTTCGACTCCCCATGAGTCACCATGTACACCGAGGAGGAAGCAGAAGAAGCACGACAAGACAGCGTCGATCTGCTGGAAGAGGGCCGGCTGTTGGCACTCAGCCGGTCCAGCATCTACCAGCACAGCCTGCGCCGATACCACAACAGGAAGGTCAGGCCAAGATCTTTCCAAGAAGGCGACCTTGTACTCCGGCTGATCCAGCGAACAGCCGGCCAGCACAAGCTGTCGCCGCCTTGGGAAGGCCCTTTCATCATCAGCAAAGTACTAGGCAACGACTCCTACTACCTGATCGACGCTCAGAAGCCCCGAGCACGCAAGAGGGACGACTCCAGCAAGGAGACAGAGCGTCCATGGACGCAAATCTTCTGCGAAGATTTTACAGTTGATGCAGTATGTACCACGCTACCCTTTGTATTAAAATACCAAGACTTCGGGGCCCCCGAGACGAGCTCGGGGACTGCCCTCTTTTGTCTGTATGATAAAAATTATGCCTACAAGTATGTTACTCTTTATCATGCCGCTTGGCACCGGGTTCGACAAGTCGGCCCGGGGACTTGCCGCCTTGCACTATGAAATGCTTCCTGCAGTCGGACAAGTAGTGTGTAAACGCCTAAGCCGTCTCCTGCCAGAAGCCGCAGCTCGCAGAGCGACTGTACGGTGGGCAGCAGTAAGGTAGAATGGGCATTCGCATGAAAAATGGCTAAGGACCCAAAGCATAAAACATAGCTCAAGACGGCTTCCAAGCCCTTCTCGCAAACTGACTCTTGGACAGTCGGATTGTCATTTTCTATCCAACTTGCTCAAACAATCTTGAAATCGGCTAAGTACTTGCTTTCCCAAAGTAGCCTAGCACTTGATCCAGCAACAGTCTGCAGAGCGGCTGTCCGATTGGCAAGGCAGGCAACTAGGAGAAAGCGGCAAAGGAAAACAGCCAAAAAGAACAATGAGCAAGAAAAGATAGACATATATATAACACAGGCCCTTGGCCGAATTGTCAAGCAGAGGTTCTGAATACACCCCGCGGATGGAATTGTGCGAATTAACAAGTTCTTCAAAAGACTACTGAATCAGATAAAACAAAAGACAAATTGGTAGCTTAGGAGGCGGTAGACAGAGTCGGGGGGTCGTAGGAGGCGCCAACGTCAGTCGTCGGGGCGGTCGGCCGGCTAGTCTCGGCTTGATCGCCTCCGGCAGCAGTCGGATTGGTCGCACGCGGCTCGTTGCTGGAGGCGCGGTCGGGCTGAGGCTGGCCGTTTGCTCCGTCTTCTGGTGCCTCCGCCTCGCCCTCACCCTCCGCCTCGTCCTCCTCCTCGACGCTGGAGCCGATCACCTCCGCCGAGTCTTTGCCGTAGTCTGGGTTCATCCCAAACCACTCCGGCGGGACCTCCTCGCCGTCTTCAGGCCGCTCGGGGACGAAGATGCTCGTGTAGGTGTACTCGGCGATCGCTGCAGCATGCTTGACGAGGGCATCTTCCACAGCCACCAGCTCCGGCTGGGCCTCGGCCGAAGCGTGGCCAACCGGTCTAGATCCAGCCCCGGGTACCACGCCTTGACGAACTCCAAGGCCCGGCGCGCTCCAGCCCGGGCCGAAGAGCCCTTCCAGGCCTCGAGACGACCAGCCGCGACCTCCAACCAATTGGCCGTCAGGCTGGGGGTGCGCGGAGCTTGCATATCCGGCCAAAGGGTGGAGATCGCCTGGGCGCCGACGCGCTGAAGCCGGCGCAGCATCCGGTGAGCCGGCCGGAGGCGAGCCTCGATACTCAAGATGTGCTCATCAATATTTCGGGGGGCATCGGCGGCGATCTCTGCGCCTTCCGACTTGCACGATCGGCCTTGATGGCTTGGATAGCGGCCTGAGACTGCCCAGGGAAGAAGTCTGCAAAAGACACGAAGAAACAAAAAAGCGAGTCAAAAACTAGGAGTCGGCACGACTGAGGTCGGCGGCTCAAAGAAAGAAAACAAAGAGACTCACCATCAACGATGTCTTCGATCTTATGGAAGTCGGAGGACAGCATCGCCTCCTTGTCAGACCAGGAAGAGCGCTCGCTCGCGAAATCGGCCAGGAGGGCGGCCTTCGTCTCCTCCGCCTCCCTCTGCGACTTTGAGAGCAACCCCTTCTTCTCTGCCAACTGAGTGGTCAGCAGATCGCGCTCCGCGGCGAGCTTGCTGCACTCCTCCCCTTTGGCGAGCAGGGCGGAGTTGGCTTCGCTCAGCTGCTGTTGAAGAGCAGCGTTGGCCCCTGAAGGAAAGAAAGAAAGACAGCAGTCGCTAATAAAGTAGGTCGCCGGGGAGATCCGGCCCGACTGCTCAGCAATCGGCCCGAATCTCGAGGACTACAGCCCGCGGGTGCGCTAGCGCGCCCCCGCAGAAAAGAGAAAAAGGAGGAGGACTTACTCCGGCTCTCCGCCAAGTCAGCGGTCCGCTTGCCCAACTCTTCAACATTACGGTTGAAGGTGGTGACGCGGAGGTTGTGGTAGTCCTGCAACAAGCATTTCAGACAAAGTTAGTACCCAGAAGTTCATCAAATTGGAGTTCCGGACCGCCTGCTCAGCAGCCGACCCGAAACTCGGGGACTACACCCAGTGGGTGCGCTGGCGCGCCCCCACAAAGAGGAACAAGAAAAATAAAGGCCCAAAGAAAAGACATACCCGGACGGCCGCCCGCGACGCCTGGAACGCCTTGGTGCAGCTCTGGAGGGCGTCGCCCTCAGCGCGGAGCTTCGCCTGGACGTCTAGGAGCGCCCGGTTCAGCGGCCCTGTGCTGCGTCCCCGCACCCACCCAACAGGTGCGGCGCTCGTCGCCTCGGCGTCTGGAGCCGCGGAGCTAGCGGTGCTGGCCTCCAGGGGGCGGGGTGCCGAAGTCGCCTTCTCCAGACGACGGCGCGCTGGCGAGCCGACCTGGAGGAGCAGCCTCGCCACGGCCTGTTCTTCGGTCGGCAGCACCAGAGGGTCCGCTGGCTGCTCGCCTCGCACGCCTTCAGACGGCAGCGGAGGCGGCGGCGGATCGTTCGCGCCCGGAGTAGAGGGCTCGCCGCCTTCCCTCTCCTCGATGAGGTTCTCCCTGCCGGCTCCTCCAGTCTGCCTCGTGAACTCCGGCGGCGGCGGCGCAGAGTTCAGCGGGGTAACAAGCAAGGCCGCCTAGCGGCGCATGGCTTCCTTAGCCCGCTGCTTCGCCGCGGCGGCGGCTTCAGCCTCCGCTAGTTTTTTCTTGGCGGAGGCCTCCGCCCTGTCGGCCTCCTCCTTCTCCAGGCGGAGGGCTTCTTCTTCATTGCGCTTCTCCTGCGCATTCCGCTCCGTCGCCTCCCAGAGGTCGGCAGCGGGGTCTATCCGCCGAGTGGTGGCTGGCGTGTCCGCTGACCCCATGACTGAGGCGGCGGCGACCTGCTCAAGAGAGAGGGGAGCCCTCAAGAAAGAAGGGCGAGCAGAGACTCAGACAAAACACGAAGAAAGAATAAACTTTGAAGTCAGGATACTTACGCGGAGACCAACGGCGGCTTCTTCACCTCCTTACGGAAGCGGATGGCCTTCGTGGCTGCCTCGTCCCGCCGGGTCACCGCAGCCGAGCCCTTGGGCTTCTTCGGCCGGCTGCAAACAAAGTCGGCGCAGCCTGGCGTTTCTTCCCACCGCCTGGAGCGCCCGACGCAGGCAGAAGAGCCCGCGCCCGGCTGGCTGGCTCCTGGCCGATGGTGAGGGGCGACTCCTCCCTCGGCGTCGTCTTCAGGCCAGTCGGCAAAGGTAGCCGAGGGCCTGAAGTCGCCTGTCGTTCCTCCTCCTCCCTCGGCGTCTTCTTCCAGAGCCGCCGCCCCCAGATCGGGGTCGTCGACGTCGCTCTCCGCCCGATCGGCGGCGAACTGACGGGCCGGCCCCGAGGTGCCGGCTGGTGGGTGAAGAAGGGGATTCTAACCAAAAAGCAGACTGATTAGAACAAGACTCGGCAAGAAGAAGACAATCTAAAGAAAAGAAAGGCGACTCACCACGGGCGGGGGTTGGCGCGGGAGTATGGCTCCTTGCCGAATCGCCAGTCCTCCGGGAGCCTGCTGTCCGAGAGGTAGTTCACCATCAGGGCCACCTCTTCGTGAGGCATGTCCTTGGTGCACATCCGACTCGGGTCGCGGCCCCCGCTCATCTGGCATATCAGGTGAGGGCGGCCTTGGAGTGGGAGAACTCGGCGCGAGACGAAGGCGGCCAGCAGGTCTGGGCCAGTCAGACCCTCCAACTGCGTCAGCACTCGGAGTCGCGTGATGGCGCCGGCTCCCGCAGGCGTCAGCGACCTGGCCCGGTAGGACCAGTTGGGCAGTCTGCCAGCTGGCGGGCCGGCTTCGAAAGCCGGCAGATTAACCCAGTCGCCCCTCGTGGCGTCGTTCCTGACGTAGAAGTAGGACCGCTGCCACATCTTCACCGACTTCAGCAGTGAGATGGAGGGGAAGTGGTTGTCGGCTCCTGTTCTTCGCACGGTGATGAAGGCGCCGCACTGAGCCGGCACGCCCGCGGCCTGGGTGCCGAGCTTGGAGAAGAAGAACTCCCCCCAAAGCTCTAGGTTGGGGAGGACTCCAAGGAAGCCCTCGCATAGAGCCACGAAGGCGGACAGCAGCACCACTGTGTTGGGGGTGAGGTGGTGCGGCTGGAGTCCGTAAAACTCCATGAACGACCGGAAGAAGCTGCTCGCCGGCAGCCCCAGCCCGCGTAGGCAGTGCGAGCGGAAGATGACCCGCTCGCCCTCCCGCGGGGCTGGGGAAATCTCCCCCTCTGGCGCGAGACGCACCCGCAAGCGATCCTCGCTGGGAAGCCGACGGGTCCGGCAGAGGAACTTGATATGGTCTTCATGGACATTGGAGCCGTCCCAGGTGCCGGTGCGCATTGGGGGAGGCGCGATAGCGGAGGAAGAGCTCATCGCGAAGCTGTCGCCGCGGCGTTCACCGGAGCTTGGGTGTGCAGCAAGGCGAGGAAGAGAAGAGGAAGCAGGAGAGCAGGAGAGCGAGAGCTGCGAGGAGGAAGAAGCGAGGGGTAGTGGGGAGGAGGGGCGCGTGTGCCCCCCTCTTCCCCCTACTTATAGCCCTATGGGCTGCGTAGCCGAGGGGGCAGACGTGGGTATTTACTGCGCCCGCAGCCCCACGACCCCCATGATCCACGTAAAGTTACTGCGCAGTGACTTCACGAGAATCCTAACCGCCCGCCAGGGCCGCAGCGGATCTTCTCGGGCGCCGAGGCGTGGTAGTGGCGGGCCCCGCCTATGGGCCTGTCCCGTCGCGCGCGTGGGATGGTAGAGCGGTCTGGCCACGTGCCCTTGTGTGACAGGCCAGGAACGGGCGGCTTTCTCCGAAAGCTTAGCTAGCCCGCCACTTGAAATCCCGCCGTGACGTTCGAACTACTAAGCAAGTCAAAATTGAGTAAGCCTGAGTTGGGCGAGTCCGACTCCTTCTAGTCAGCCCAGCGGAAGTCACTCAAGACCATGAGTTGCGCCCGGAAAGAGAAACTGCTGAGGCTTCTCGGCCGATCGTCCGCGGCACCTCACCAGCTTCGGGGACTACTGTCGGAGTAATGGGCCACGGGTAGGCCAACCCGAGCCCCACGACGTTTCAAGACATCGGGGCAGGCTGCGCCCCTCAAGACCACAGGGCGAAGAGCCGCCTCCTGGGGAGTCTACGGCAAGGCGGCCGACTGCCCGCTCACGACCGAGTCCCAGGGACGACTTCTAGAGAAGCCGGCTTTGGGGAGTCGGCCGGCGACTCCAACAAACCGTGACCTCATCAAGAGGGATGGGGCAGGGGCGTGGCTACAATAAAGCCCACTCCCCATCCCTTACCAAGGGCAGGCATGGCTACAGCGCGCCGTACTTGGGAAGATCTTCCCGCGGCGTGGCACTGTTGCCCAGCCGGCCCTGACATCAGCACCACTATACCTAGTCATGCGCCCATGATGGCTTGTCTATATGGCCTGGAGGTAGCAGGGCCCACCAGCCGGCGAGACCTCGGGAGACGTCGGGGGCACCGCCAGTCGGACCCAACGGGAGTCGGCCCGGGGGAGTCGGCCGAGCCCTCCCCCAGGCCCACGCGCCATTAATCAAGAAGAGATGGGGAGTGGCCACAGTGATCGCCCGCCAGGCGGCGGGGCTATTGCCACGACCCCATGACCAAACTTGCATCATCAGGAGCACGGCTACAGTAATCAGCAGCCGGCAAGACCCGCCCGCGGCGGACGCGGCCTGTCGGCTCCGTACCAGACCAGTCGGCGGGACCCACCTGTCGGCGGGCCCCAGCAGTCGGCGGAGAAGTCGGAGGTCGGACACACTGACGGCTGGGCCCGCGCCCAGTCACATCACCGTTGTACCCCTAGGGGGGTAGGCCTATATAAACCCCCAGGGCACCCATGCAAAGGGTTGGATCCCAGTAGTTCTATACATCACCAGATAGAGGGAGAGAGCTAGCCTTGCCCTCTCCTACCACCACACACAGCTCAAGGAGCAACCGTGTAAATCCTTGACTATAGTGATCATTCAAAGACCCCGCAGAGCAGCAGTAGGGGTATTATCTCCCCAGAGAGCCCCGAAGCTAGGTAAGATTCACCGGCGTGCATGTCTTCGCCTCATCCCGTTTCCAGGCACCGACGAAGTTCTACTCGCCCCCACCATGATAAGCCATCCGTTGGCATATGTCGCACCTAACCCCCGACAACCAACTTTCTCTGGGTTAGCATCGATCCCTCGTTCGGAAACAAGGAAACCGAGTAACTTTCCGCTAGGAACTTTGAATGTGCACTTTGATGGATTAAGCTTGATATCATATCTTCGGAGATTGGCAAAGTTTTCAACAAGGTCAGCCAGTAGGTCGAAACCTTTATGCTTCCACATTCGACTTGACCACAATGTCATCCATATATGCTTCCACATTCCGACTGATTTGAGTGAGCAAACACTTCTGGATCATGCTCATGAATGTGGATCCGGCGTTCTTCAAGCCGAATGGCATGGTGACATAACATAAGCATCCGAATGGAGTGATGAAAGCCTTATCTCATCGGGGCCATACAGTCGGATCTGATGGTACCCGGAATAGGCGTCCAAAATAGACAAACGCTCACACCCCACAGTCGAGTCGACAATTTGGTCTATGCGGGGGAGAGGGAAATGATCTTTCGTGCAAGCCCGATTGATATGCTTGAAATCAATGCACATGCGAAGTGAGTCATCCTTCTTGGGGACAATGACAACATTGGCGAGCCACTCGGAGTGGTAAATCTCTCGGATGAACTTAGCTTCCAGGAGCCGAGCCACTTTCTCGCCAATTGCTTTTCTCTTCTGGACGGCGGACCGTCGGAGATGTTCCTTGACTGGTTTTACTTTTGGGTCGACTCGCAAACGATGCTCAGCCAGTCCCGTGGGTACACCCGGCATGTCAGAAGGTTTCCATGCAAAGATGTCCTAGTTCTCACGGAGGAACTGGATGAGCGCTTCTTCCTATTTGTTCTCGAGTGTCGTGGAGATATAAGTCGGAGCAACATTGGGGTCGGTCAGGTGAATATGAATCGGCTTCGTTTCACCGAACGACTTAAATGCAGAATCTGTGGCAGGCTTCTTGGCTTGCAGCAAATCACTCGGATTTGCATTTTTCTCATACTCCTGCAGTTCTACTACTTCCATCTATGCATCAGCAATTTTTGAGCCCTTTTGGAAGCACTCTTCCGCCTTCTGCCAATTTCCAGTGACAGTGATTACTCCTTTAGGACCAGGCATCTTCAACTTGAGATACACGTAACATGGTCGAGCCATAAAACATGCATAAGCGGGCCTACCCAGGATAGCATGGTGAGCACTCTTGAAATCCACTACCTCAAATGTCAACTTTTCCTTGCGGTAATTCTTGGAATCACCGAAAACCACATCAAGGGAGATCTGGCCGAGTGACTGAGACTTCTTGCCAGGTATAACGCCATGGAAACTCATGTTGCTTTCACTAAGCTTAGACATCAGAATGCCCATTCCCTTCAAGGCACTTTAGTCTGTCGAGTGCCTTTGACTACTAGGTTGACCACCAGGGCTTGCCTCCCAGGGGTGGCTATATGTGCTAGATGGCCCGACTGGTCGAATGTGATGGCAGTCTGGGAAAACTTCAGATAACTGGGTGTTGCTAGAGCAACCATGTTTACTTCTCTGTTAATAACTTTCAACCGACTTTTGCTTTCAACATCAGCAAAAATCATCAGTGTGGAATTGACATTGGGAAAACCATTATCATATTCTTCCCTATCCTCACCTCCGTCCAACTCCTTTTCCTTCTCCTTGGGATGTTTCTCTCGGAACTGCTGGATCAGGAAACGACACTGTCGAGTGGTGTGTTTAGGGTAAATGATGTTTCCCTCTTCATGTTTTTTGGTATGAATATGGCATGGTAAATCCAACACATCATTCCCATCTTTATCCTTAACTTTTTTGGGAGTCCAGGGCCCCTTGGGCTTTCCTTTGGGCTTTCCTTTGAACTTCCCTTGGACAACAACTAAAGCTTCACCAGGAGCAGCTGGTTCGACCTTTCTCTTCTATTTCCGACTGGAATTCCCTCCTCCGGTTTCTTGGGCGACTGTTTTGTGCTTGCCACTCCGGAGTCAGTCTTCCTCTTCACCATTGGCATATTTCATGGCAATCTCCATCATCCGAGTCAGAGTCATATCCCCTGTCCGACCGAATTTCAGATTCAACTCCCAATACTTAATGCCTTCCTTGAAGGCACAAATTGCTTGGTGATCTGACACATTCTCCATTGTATGGTGTAACGTGATCCATCTCTGGATATAATCCCTCAAGGTTTCATTCAGTTTCTGAACACAACACTGCAATTTTGTCAACCCTACCGGCCTTTTGCAAGTATCTTCAAAGGTTCTAACAAACACTCGAGCAAGTTCCTACCAACTGTATATGCTGCCAGGAGCCAACTAATTCAACCATGCTCTGGTTGAGCCCTCCAACATCAAGGGGAGGTGCTTCATGGCCACATCATCATTGTCGTCACCAATCTGCACAGCCACTCAGTAGTCCTCAAGCCAAGTGTCTGGCTTGGACTCACCGGTGAACTTGCTGACTCCAGTCGCCAACCTGAAGTTCGGAGGAATCACTGCTGCTCTGATGGCTCTGCTGAAACACTCGGGTCCTGAAACGTGCACCCTGCTTCCAGTCGGATGATCTCTATCGTGGCCTTCTCTATGAGCCATGTTCCTATCAACCAGACCTTGAATGAGGATAGATCTTGCATCAAAGCCTGGCTCTCTGGGATCGACTAGAATTCTTCGTTCGCCGCTGTGGGGGCGCCTGTCATCTTGCCGCCGAGGCACGTTTGACCCACTCCTCGAAGGAGGCGTGGGCACTCGACGATGGTCATCGTGGTCGAGTCGATGATCATACTGCTCACGGTTCATGTACTGATCTTGTCGGTGCCCACGTTCCTCACGCCGCGGAGGCGATCTTGGGCTGTGAGCAGATTGGACAGTATCTGCCACCACAGATCTGCTATGAATCCTATTCCGCGACTGAGATATCGCTGTATTCTGCTCTCCCGCTGCCCGGAGTAAAGTCCGGATCTGCATCAAACCTCGGCCAGCTTCTGACTGGGAAGGTTGAATTGACTCTGCTATTCGAGCTGCAGCTGTGAGATTCTGGATCGGAGTTCGGTATACCTGAGTCGGAGGCGGAAATAGTTGTTGTCGACTGGACTCAGGAATTCGCTGTCGAGCACGCTCGTCGAGTGCACGCTGGAGATTCTCCAGTCGAGTGCGCTCAGCCAAGTTGGCCAGGCGCGCCTCCTCCAAGGCCTGGGCCTTGGGGGTTTCTCCAACGATAGGAGTGTGAAGTGCATCCATGTTAAGCGGCGAAGCTCTTCCCTCCGCTGCGAAGCGAGGGGTTCGGGGCGGTACTCCTCATGAGCATGTGATGGGTCGCCGACGCCATCAACACCGTCTTCACGGGTGAAGCCAGGAGGACTGCGTGGTCCATTGACCATCAAAACTTCCGCCGCGGGATCGCTGCTGTCGCACTCGGATGCAGTCTCGACGGAGCCAGTCAGCAGATCGAACAAGCCGTAGAGAGTTTCATCAGACTCGATGGCCACAATTTGTGGGGTGGCCGATTGGCGTGCCACCGCATGCCTCACCCACCGCTGAAGTCGTGATTGACCGGATCGCTGGCGTTGGCGAACAACGGAAAGCGGGGTTGCCGTAGGAGCCGACTGATACTGAGTCGACGGCTGCCGAAGAAGGACACCGCGGACACATGCGCGGATGTGTGTCGCCCCGCGGACGGGGAGCGCCTCGACGTCGAGTGGATCCTCGTGGAGCCAAGCGGAGTCATCCGCGATGAAGATAAGCGCGCCGAGATGGATCTCCTGGCCTTCAGCCAATCCTCCGCCGGAAAACATGATGACGGGAATCGAAAAAATTGCAACTTCTCCAACAAATTGCTAAGACACCTGCCCCAAGGTGGGCGCCAACTGTCGTGGATCTAAGACTGACAGTAGAATGGGGGGTAGGTATGAGGAGGCAAGATCCTAGCTGTGGAGTAGTTGTACACACGAGCTTATGAGTTCAGACCCTTCTCGGAGGAAGTAGCAGCCCTACGTCTCAGTTCCCTGAGGTGGTCGACTGGATTATATGCGTGTGTGAGTTTACAAAAGATGCGAAGCCCTGTCCTGGATGAGGGGTGGCTTATATAGAGTGTGCCAGGACCCCAGCTCCCCTCCATTACAAAGGGTTCAATGTACATAAAGAAGGAGCGTTACAGGTAACGTCTGCATTAAAGTACTATAAATGATAGTTAAGTCTATGAGTAAACACCCAATCGTTGATGTGCAGAGTGACTTTAGATCTTCTGTCTGTCGAGTGATTTCTGCGACGGTCGAGTGACATTGATTCTTCCGAGTGGAATGTCTCTGGTCGAGTGGATGATGGTACCCCTCGAATGCTTTTGGCTTTAGGGTGATGTCCTTGGGGAGGGTGTCTAGGTCAGGCCTATGACCCTACCCTAGGTGCATAGCTTCATCAGAGAATACATTGCACAATTCGGAATCAAATTCATAACAACCAGCCCATGGTCAGGGTGGTGCACCACCTCGGATACAGTCTGGCGTTGGTGCTCGAACACAAAAGATACCTCGGAAGCAGTCCGCCATAAAGCTCGGTTGCAAGTGGCTGGCTCCATAGAGGGCATCTCCGGCATTAAGCTCAATTGAACCCTTTTAACTTTTTCAAGACCAAGGTAATCTATGACACCTCGGATACAGTCCGGCATTGGAGCTCGGATACATTCCGGCATTGGAGCTCGGAAGAGGTCCGGCGTTGGTGCTCGGCTGCAAAAGATACCTCGGATGCATTCCGGCGTTGGAGCTCGGACGCGAGAGGACACCGCCGCACGGGAAACACTTCAAACCCGAGGTGGGCATAAAAATAACAAGGCATTGATAACGGCTGATAACTTAAAGGGGCTCCTCGGATACCTGACATGTAAACTCTTCGGATTTACTTCGGCGATCCTCAAGATCAAAGATAAGAAGATTTGTTGAACCACTTTTCAAGACCGACGACCTAAGATGAAGAAAAATTCGGAATAATCGAGGAGCCTCCCCAACTTGAAGATCGGTTCAGGGGGCTACTGACGGTGTCCTGGACTAGGGGGTACTCACCACGACGTCTCCCGACTAGCTGCATCAGGCCGAGGACCCCCATGGCGGTTCAATCATGGGACACTTCGGGCAGCCCATGCCGCACACGAGGAAGATTCCACAAGGCTTGATGATCAAGAAAACGACTCCTCTCCACCAAAGTATTCGACTAGGACTCTTGTTATCCTAAGCCTCCGGTACATTATATAAGCCGAGGCGAGGCTAGTCGATAGATCATTATGACATTATTCAGCATACCCTCAGGTTTTAGACCACAATATATCATCTCGAGGTAGATCAACTTTGTACTTGATACTCCATCAATATAAACAAGAGCAGGACGTAGGGTTTTACCTCCATCAAGAGGGTCCGAACCAGGGTAAAACATCGTCGCCTTCGTTCCTGTTACCATTGATCCGAGAATCCACAGCTCAGGACCCCCTACCCTGAGATTTGCCGGTTTTGACACTGACAATGGTGCTTTCATTGAGAGTTCCGATGTGACCTGTGTGACTGGCAAAAGATCAATGGCTCGCATGCAGATCAACTGGGATGTCGGCGTCTTCATCGCTGGCTCGACTGGCCACCTTGGCTTGACCAAGGACTGTGCCCTACCTCCAATCGTCATGTTTGGACGAGGGCCTTCACCAACATCAACTCCGATCTCTATCATGATCATGGAGGAATCATCCATGGAGCTCGGGGGATCAACGTCAACATTGCCCTCGGGCGACCGTGCTGCTTTTCCGAATAGCGAACTTGTATGCGCTACCACTGCGTCGCCCCTTCGAGCCGTAGTGTCGCGATACGTGGTCCCCGCTGTCGCCCCGAGGTTGTCACCACGGTTGCACGAACCTGCGCTCCATCGCTGCACCACCCCTTCAGGCTGTAGCGTTATGGCCCGCGGTCCCCAACCGCCCCAAGGTCTTCCGTCGTTGCCCCGACTTGCCCGTCGCTGCTGCGTCGCTCCTTCGGGCCGTAGCGCCACGGCCCACGGCTCACCGCTGTCCCCACGCATCGATCTCTCATGGTATGCACCGCACCGCCTCCTTTGGCATGGGAACGCCACCGTTCGCGCCGGTCTTCGTCACGTTGTCGGGTTCCTCGCCTCCTTCGAGCACCGTCGCCGCGCTACTAACCTAGCCGCCGCCGCCGTTAGGCCGCCACTGTCGCTCTTCTTCAGCCGCCGTCGCCGCTACCTCCGTAGCTGTCACTACCCGTCCACCCCCTTCATCTTCGTCCCAGCACCAGCCCATCACCAGCATCGCCGTCATCTACCCCGACCACTTCGTCTACTCCGACCATCGTTGGTGACATCGACGCCCACGCCGATTGGCGCCGCAACCGTCGTCGAGTCCTTCTCTGCTGGCCTCTCCGACTTCTCCAACATGGCGTACAGCTCGTGTAGGTCCTAGTCTACCCGTGCCCGGTGCTGGTAACACCGATGCGTGCCTTTGTCCACGATGTGCCTCCGGGCCTGGCAAGCCTGGTGCGGAGCTTCATCAACTTCGTCTTCGTCCGTCTACGCATGCTCGGTGCTGGCAACACCGATGCGTGCCTTCGCCTACGACATGTCCCCTGGTTTGGCAAACTGATGAGCGCATGGGTACATCATACACGACATTTCAGAAGAGTGCAAAATTTAGTTGGAAAGAAATACTAAGCCGAATCAAGCAAACACATGGCCAGGTGAACGCTAACTTATGTTCATACCACAATCTTGAACACATGGCTGCACTTTCATCTCCATTTTGTTGGTTGAATTTAGGTATCACATGGAAGAAACCCAACAACCTATGAGCTCTTGAATCAACCGGTTGGGAGGAACAAGTTTGGAGGAAACAAGTTTCAAGTGAAGCTGATGCTGTCAGTTTTTACCTCTAATGTTTCGTTGTGCCACACCCATGTGGTGGAGAGACGGGGCTATAGGGGTACATCAACAGAAGCTACATTAAATTATCTTTCCAATGCAAAAACCCTCACATCATTTGGAGTTGTGAGTCAAAAGTTGTAGTCATTCTCGTGGAAGGTGTCCAAGCTGTCAAGGCTTCGCGAATTTCCGAGGAGCTGTGCAACAACTCCCAAAGTTGACTGCTTATTCACCCAAGGAAGCCATGCAAACCTACTTACTTTTGAAACCATTTTCACACCTAGCCAAGGGGGGTTGTCCCTGCTATAAAATCCCATCTCCCCCATCCTCTAAAAAAACCTTTTGTCAAAACCATTCAACTACAAGCTTATGCAGCAAGACTGCTAGGGAGATCCAAGAGATCTTGCTACCTTTGCTCTTGTGAGTTCATTCGAATTCGCGAGAAGGAGCCTCTGGTTCCCCCTAGTTCGTGCTCTACGGTTCTGGCCGTTTTGTGTGGATTAGTCCTGGTTTGTGGTTCTGCGATTGTTCGGACAGCGGGTTGGAGTTCTTATAGCTTCGGCCAGCCTTCCCCAAGGTACGGGTTGCATCCAACCTTGGCAGGTATAAAGCTAGCTATCCCGGCTGCTTGCAGCTAGTTATCCCTCCCGATTTGATCATACGGCGTGAAGATCGGGCCATCCTCGGGCATGAACTCGTTCATCGGGTTCCCATCTACCATAAACCCGACGCGACGCCTCGTCAACACCATCTTCTTCCCAGCACACCTCTACTTCAACACCGTTGCGTCCATGACTAACTTGGCGCCTCCTTGCGCCCGCGGCTACACAACGACTCACTCGGCACCGGCTACCCCGACTCGACATCGACCACGGCGTTCTTCGCACGGCTACCTTGACCACGGCTACACCACCCTATGCTCTCGGCTACCTCGACATCGGCACAAAGGGTTATCATTCGCTTGAGCAACTCGTTGGCTTCCTCTACAGTCAACGCATCCGCGATGCGACACCGTCGACGACACTCCCGCTACGACTGTGGGCGATGTCAGCCCCTCAGCTGCTATTCTCTTCAGTCAGACCACCCGCGACGCTCCTATTGTCTGTGATGCTACCGCTACGACTGCGGGGAAATGTTAGAGATATAATTGGGTTACATGTATTTGGTAGTCTGGGATTTGTAATCTGTCTCCTACCTTATCTCTAGAAGAGCCTTCTTGCCCTTCAAGTCTTGTACTCAATATAGACTCGCTCTCGAGGCTAAGTAATACATCCTTCATATTCCCCAACAATCTCTCTCTATCCCTTCTAACAGCCACGCTCTCCCCGTCGTGGGGGATTGTCTTGTCGTACGGTTGTATTGGACGGCCGTTGATCGCCGAGGGCTGTGGAGCCGTGCCCAGCCGGCCCGGAGCCAGAGGGCCGACTGGAGGGCCAGCCGGACTGAGGGGTGCTGGCCGCCATGATGTTTTGAAAATTGCTAAGTGCCGTTGAGCCTACCCAGGGGTCATCCCCGGTCAATTTCTAGGCAACATTTTAATGGGAGAGTGATTCCCTCTTGAACTTGTGTGGTCCCGTAACCGTTAAAAGACTGGGGTGAGGAAAAGCTTTTTGCCTCCGTTCAAAAAAAATGAATCGAAGATTACAAGAAGCAAGTTACAGGGTGATGCGGCACTGAACTAAAAGAGTGCCCTAGTAACTGATACTTGTATTGACAGAGCTCTAGGGTGCGCGTCGCGCGAGCAGCAGCACTCGCTGCCCCTGTACTATTTTATGTTTTCCCTTCTCGCGAATTCCTGTGATTCCCAACCTGCCGCCACGGTCTACGGTGGCAGGTCTTGCCGCAACAGGCTACGGCGGCAGGGACACGTGCCGCCTGCCGAGCTTGCGGCCACGGTAATTTTTGCAATTTTAATTGCATGTGGTCTTTTTTGTCATTTCACTACGAGTCGTAATGCTATCATGAAACCGTGGCTTCGTTTCAAGAGGAAGGGGATGCTATAACCACCGGTGATAAAGCTACACAGAAGGAAATAAACTTGGGCCATTATAACTCAATGCAACAAGTTTTAGTTGGTTCTATGTTGCTCTAGATTCAACTACCACAGAAAAACATCAAACCAAATTTCAGGACTACCGAAGAAGTTGTGATTCGATCGGCTGGGAAGAAACAAGCAAGCTAGATACATACGTGATGTTTATTTCCTGTAGTTCTTGCATAGTCCGAAGGGCAGTGATAGGCGCCGGCAGTCCGGCGAACAGTTGGACCGGACTAGCCCCAACCGCCCGATCAAGCGACTACGAGTCGTTCGATCCCTGATCCCCGCGTTGACTTTTTCTCTCCCTCTTCCTCTCCATAAAGCCCGGTGGCCTCGACGTCCTCCCGGCCGCCGGCCATCACCCACTCACTTGGACCTCCTCTCTCCGTCGCCCCTGCGCTGCTGGATGCCGCGCTCGCCGCCAGTCGCCGCCGTCTTCTCCCATGTTTCTCGTTGGGATCCACGCACAGCAAAAACTTCGCCCGTGGGTTGCAGCTTCCCTAGCTGGTGATGGTCGCGGCTCCGGCAACGCCAGTCGCCGGTTGCAGCTCCGTGTCATCCTCGCCGCCGATGCTCGCAACAACAAAAAATTGTCAAAAAAGCACCTCTGTGTCACCGCACCCTGTTGAATCTTTTGAAAACGTGGTTCCAGCAAAATTGAAGTTATGGTTGTAGCAAAAAAATGTTGGTACAGAAAAAAAAACTCTAATAGTAGCAAATGACATCTCCGGTAGTAGCAAAAACTCTGAGACGGTTGTAGCGAAAAATAGCCATCGCCGCCGTCGACCAACACCGCCGTGGGTGGATGTAGCAAAAATTGTGTCCGGTTCCAGCAAAATCAAAACATGGATGTAGCAAAAATTGTCTCCGGTTCCAGCAAAATCAAAACATGGTTGTAGCAAAAAAAATTGACCGGAAAAAACATCACATTTGCACAACCGAGCAAAGAAACACTCGCCGATTCCAACAAAATTCAATGCGGGTCGTAGCAAAATCGAATGCCGGATGCAGCAAAAATCACACAAAATTACGGATCCCAGGAAAAAAAGTCACCGATTCCAGCAAAATTTGCCGCCGGTGCTGGCAAAACAAATCACTGGTGGTAACATTGGTGTTGTATGTGCTCAAAAAAGGGGCAAACCCAGCACAACCCCTTGCCGGGTCTAGTGCTTGACGCCGTCGGTTGCAGCACCGGTGCTCGCCGGGCGTAGCCCGGGACTGGGCGGTTCCAGCATCCCTCAGACGCAGTCGTCACAGAAATCTTTGGGCGAAGCTCTCGTTCGCCATGGAAAAGCTCGTTGCGCGCGGACGTCCAGCGACTCTACAGGAAAGGAGCGCGATGCCGATGACCTCGCCATCGATCTTGGACGAGATGTGCGCGGCAGCAAAAATATGTGGCCCTGTCGTGTAGGGATGAGGGCTGAACGGAGAGAGAAGATTGAATTGGGCCTGCGTGAGGTGGAAGGAGAGGCTGTGAAGGAAAATGCGTAAGGGGATAAGAGCGGGGCGGTGAGCTGGGCCATAGCTATGTACGTGGATGCGTGGGGATGTACCAGCGCTTGGTGCGACCAGCGCAAGAGATAGCCGGTCGTCTGGCGTAAAACATTTTTCCGAAGGCTAGAAGGCATCCTTTTGTTTTAGGCTAGTGCTACAACTAGTACTAGTTACGTATGGAGCTAATCTAGATTGGATGCTACTCTCTCCGTCCTTTAAAGAGTGTACTTTTAACTTTGTTGAAGGGTCAAACTATCTCAAAGTTTGATTGAATTTACGCAAAAATATATCAATGTTTGTGAAATCAAATAGTATATGATGAAAATATATTTTATTATGAATCTAATGCTACTAATTTCATGGCATAAGTGTTGGTGTATTATTGTATAAATACGGTCAAATATAAAATGTTTTACTTTCCAACAAAGTTGAAAGTACATTTAAAAAAAAATAAAGAGAGTAGCGATTAAAGTGGCCAGATATTTAATTAGGAAAATATGTAAGGTTTTCTTATATCATATATGGCATCAGTTGTATCCCACTACTTGATTTTGCCTTTAGAAATTTCAACTGTTCAAAATAGTCATTGACGCATTAGGTGCATGCTCAAAAATGTCACTCTCATTATTGTCAGCTCAAAACCCGTTTGTCATATTATAACGGTCAAAATTCAAATGGACCAACAAGTCAGATATCCCTCTATCTCACTACGATAAAGTGTGGGCCCCACTCGATATCCAACAACATTCTTATTTTTCTCTAAAATTGTTCGCTTGCTTACTCTCACAAATGAGACCCACACTTATCATTGTGAGATAGAGAGATCTAACATGTGAGTCTTGGGATATTTTTGTCATATAACATGGTCAACAGATTTGACGTGACAATAACGATGTTTAATGGCATTTTTAAGCAAACATCTAATGAAATGATGGAAATTTCTAGGTATCTAATGCCATTTTTAAGCAAACATCTGACGAGAGAGACCAGTTGCAACTTTTAATGACAGTAGTGTGATATTAGTAGTGGCATAAATGATAAAAGCCTAATTTTAATCAGTTTGGATAGACGAGAGAGAGAGAGAGAGAGAGAGAGAGAGAGAGAGAGAGTTGAAAGGACATGCGGTGCCCCCATGTGTGGTTTTGGTAATTGATGACATTCTCTATGGACTAATGGTTGCATTGAGTTATATTTGAAGGATTTTTCCATAGGCATTTCTTAAAGTCCATGTGTTGGTTTCAAGGAGTTTATGGGTTGACCAAGGTGCTATTAAGGAATTATCCAAAGATTGGTCATGTGAGTGTTGAGCTTATTGCAAGCATGTCTTGAAGAAGAAGATTGTGTGATCATTCATGTTTACCTTCAAGACATCATCCAAACGAAGAGAGTTGGAAAGATTCAAGGTTGATCAAGACTAAGTCAAGAGTGAATCAAGTTGATCGACTCACAAAGAGTAGAAGATGTACCGAGAGGGATCAAGTGATCCCATGGTATGGTAAGCATTATCCGTTGCACTTTGTGTACTAACCCATGGTCTATGTGAGAGTTTATGTGGGGTTAGGTACATGTCCATGGGCTTGCGTCAAGAGGATGATAACATACAACCCATGGGAAGGATGACATCAAGTGGTGATCGTCATCAAGATTGCCGTGTGCAAGTTCAAGTGGAGAATCACGAAGGGATCAAGTGCTTGAATCTTGCCATCCATTGTGGTGTCAATGGACTTGTGAAGATGTGCCGAAGAGTGGCTCACCCATAGTGGAGTATGGGGGAGCAATCATCTAGTCTACATCGACCCAACGCAATCAAGAAAGGTGGTCCATCTTGAGGAGGAAAAGATCGTCATCATCTAGCTCAAGTGGATCATGTGCAATGTAAAGGTTTGCCCTTGATAGGTTTTCTATTTTACCGGTCTCGTGGTGGTAGTTGGGAGACCGGGTTATATGATCGATAGCCGTACTATCAAGGGGGGTTCTCAAGTGAGTTTGATCTTATCTATCGTCGAGAGCTCAAACCATTGCATCCTTACATCATGTTTCTTGGTTCTTGTTTGGTTCTCTTTGTGAGTCTTAGAGCTTATGGTCATCTTTATGACAAGCTTGATTTCATCGAAAACGGAGTTTGCATGCGTCTTCTATGATGTTTTCGATGTTGGAGGTTTTACCGGTCTTATCCGAGGAAGGGTTCTCACCATTTTCATTTGGGCCTTTTCTCATTTGCTTCTTATTGGTATTTATATCAAGATTGTGTTAGCCCTTGTCGCTAGCTTTCCAACAAACTTGGTTTCATCGTATTCGGAGTCCGTTTGTAGAAGTTATGGTTGTTTTTGTAAAGGCTGCAGCGGTAGTACCGTGGCTAGAGCGGATGTAATTTTTTACTACCGCTCCAGAGCAGTACTACTGCGGCTCCTGAGCGGTAGTACCGCTCCGGACCAAAATCTTGTGTTTTGCTCAGCGGAAGTAGGCACGGAAGTATTTTTTTTGTACCGCTCGCAAGCAGTAGTACCGCTACCATTTGCGGTAGTACCATGAGGTCGAGCAGTAGTATCGTGAGGACGAGCGGTAGTACCGCTCCGGTGGTTCTACTGGCCTTTTGCCTCCTCGCTGTTGTTTTTCAAAGGGGTACTTCCGCCCTAGCGGTAGTACCGCTCCTTGGAGCGGTAGTACCGCTCTGTGCGGGCTGTGAGCATAACGGTTGGATTTTTTCCCACCTATAAAAGGGGGTCTTCTTCCCCAATGAACCTTATCCTTTGAGCTCGTGTTCTTCCCCCATTGTTGACCTTCTTCGAGCTTGCTAACTCTCAATCCCTCCATGGATTCTTGCTAGTTTTTGAAAGAAAAGAGAGAGGAGATCTAGATCCACGTTTCCACCAATCACTTTCTCCTCTAGGTAAGGGGAACCCCTTGGATCTAGATCTTGGAGTTCTTGGTGTTCTCCTTCTTGTTCTTCCTCTCATTTTCCTCCCTAGCATTAGTTGCTTCGGTGGGATTTGAGAGAGAAGGACTTGGGCACTCTGTGTGCCCTTACCATTGCATTTGGTGCATCGGTTTGAGTTCTCCACGGTGATACGTGGAAGTGAAGTTTGAGAAGCTTATTACTCTTGGGTGTTTGGGCACCCTAGAGCTTGTTCCTCTTGGGTGCCTTGGCGCCCTAGACGGTTGGTCTTGTTCGGAGCTCAATCATTGTGGTGTAAAGCTCCGGGCAAGCGTCGGGGTCTCCAATTAGGTTGTGGATATCGCCCCGAGCAATTTGACGGGTACCGGTGACCGCCCCCAAGGGTTTCCAAAGTGTACGGGTTCGGTGACCGCCCCCAAGGGTTGCCATTTGTACGGGTTCGGTGACCGCCCTCAATGGTCCCTTAGTGGAATCATGACATCTTGCATTGTGCGAGGGCATGAGGAGATTATGGTGGCCCTAGTGGCTTCTTGGGGAGCATTGTGCCTCCACACCACTCCAAACGGAGATTAGCATCCGCAAGGGTGTGAACTTCGGGATACATCGTCGTCTTCGTGTGCCTTGGTTATCTCTTACCCGAGCCCCTTTACTTATGCACTTTACTTTGTGATAGCCATATTGTTTCTTGTCATATATCTTGCTATCACATAGTTGCTTATCTTGCTTAGCATAAGTTGTTGGTGCACATAGGTGAGCCTAGTTGTTTTAGGTTTTGTGCTTGACAAATTAACCGCTAGGTTTATTCCGCATTTGTTCAAGCCTAAACCGTAATTATTTTAAAAATGCCTATTCACCCCCCCCTCTAGGCGACATCCACGATCTTTCAATTGGTATCAGAGCCTCATCTCTCTTTATAGGGCTTAACCGCCTAGAGAGTAAGGATGTCGACTAGGGGTTTAGGATTCTCTGACACTCTTAGTTTCGATGGCACAAATTTTGATGTTTGGGTAATTCGCATGCTTAATCTCTTTAGGGTCATGGACCCAAATTTAGAGCGAATTGTAGATATGGGTTTTTCTCCTCCAAAGGATCCCCAAAGATTATCTTTAGAGGATGAGAAAAACTCTTATCTCAATGCTCAAGCTTCTAATGTGCTTTTCGATGCTTTGAGCAATGTAGTTATATTTCAACTCATGTCGTTCCGGGATGCTCATGAGTTGTGGACGAAGCTTCAAGATAAATATGGTGTGTCCAAGATTTGTGGGGATGATTGTTCTCCCTCCACCTCCGGTCGTATAGTCTTCTCAACTTGTTCTACTTCACCTACATGTGGTTTGCCACAAGGTAATGATATGGTGAGTAGTGTTGGTCATTGCAATAATGATAGTATGGTTATTGTGGATGATACTTCATCACTATCTTATTGCAATGCATCTTCTTTGGACTTTAACACTTCAAGCACCATACATGTTTCACATGCTTGTGTTGATAGTCCTTGCATATCATGTAAAAATTGCTTGACTAAATCTCATGATGATATGCTTGCTATATCTTGTTGCCATGATAAAAATGCATGTATTTCCTCGAGTTGTTGTGCTAACAATGTAGAGGAAACCCAACACTCCATGGAACAAGATGTGGTCTTGGATGGTGCTTCAAGGGATCGTACATCATCATCTATTGCATTTTGCCTTATGGCCAAGGCTTCAAAGGTATATCCCACTTTGAATCCCAATATTTCTTGTGATGATATTGATGATGGCAAGAGTGATGATGATGTTGATTATGATGAAGAGAATGATGATGTCACCTCCTTAAAAATTAAGGGGAAAATGATTTTTAAAGCTCTTCTTAAGAATAAAATTTCTCGTTACAACTTCATGGAAATCATGTCTATTGCTATTGAGGGCAAGAAATATATTGATGAGTTGGAATCTCGTCTTGAGGAGCATGAGGTCACCATTGATAAAATGGAAGGTCATGAGCGTGATTATGCTAATGAGATCGCGGACCTCTCCCAAGCTCTCGAACTTGAACAAACCACTAAGGAATCTCTTGAGGAGACTTTTGCTCTAGAATTATCTAGAGTGAAGGAATCTCATGATAGAGCTATTGAGGTGGCCAATGTTTTTGAAACTAAAAATGGGAAGCTTGAAGTTGCGCATGCTAAACTCCTTGAGGACTTTGGGCACCTCGAAAATGGCTCAAGGGTCATTAAGAGTGAGCTCATCAAACTCACCGAGTCTCATGCACAACTTAAAGCTTCATATTCAAAAGAGCTTGCCAAGTTGTCTTCTCCTCTTGTTGCTAATGATGATGTTTGTGCTACTAACTCTATTACTTGTGAAGCATCCATTTTGAAGGAGAATGTTGAGCTTCGGGCTCAACTTGAGTTGCTATCTAGCAATTATGGGAAATTGGAAGAAAACCATGAAAAGCTCTCAAGCTCTCATGATGATCTTCTAGTATCCCATAATGAGCTAAAGATAGCTCATGAGGCCATGATTTCTAAGGTAACATCTAGTGAGCCTCATGTGGATACTAGCACTACTTCTAGTCAAAATGCTATATTGCCATGTGCTAGTCCTTGTAATTCATCTACTCACAATGTTTGTACATCTTGTGATGAATTGCTTTCCTTGCCTTGTTGCTCTAACGATGAAGATTATACTTCCTCTAGTACTTGTGTTGAGACTAACCATGTAGAGGAAATCAAAGAGCTCAAGGCCCAAGTCACTTCTTTGAAGAAAGACTTGAAAAAGAGTCATGAAGGGAAATCCACACTCAACAATATCTTGAGTGTGCAAAAATCCCCCAATGACAAAGGTGGACTTGGATTCAACTCCAATAAGAAGAAGAAGTCCAAAATGATCAAGAAGAAGGGCCAATAACAAGTCAAGAATTTGGCTAAGATTATTTGCTTCAAGTGCAAAATTGAAGGGCATCATGTTAGATCTTGCCCATTGAAGAAGAAACCCATTAGTGACAAGCAACAAGGGAAGCGGCCACAAGTTCATTCTCATGCTCAACCTCAACTTGAAGAAAAGCCTCTTCCCAAGAAGACTCAAGCTTTTGCTTCTCAAATTGAGAAATCAAGTGAGAAGAAAGTGAAGAGTAGACGTTGCTACTTATGTCATGAGAAAGGTCACCTCGCCTCTTCATGCACTAGTGGTAACTTATCCAACCCAATTATTAGATGATATCTATTCTCTTGGGAAGGATAAGGTTGGCAATGTGTTTGCCAAAGTTGTTGGTACTCAAAGTGGTGTCAAGAAGAGAACCATTTGGGTAGCCAAGCCTATTGTGGCTAACCTCTTAGGACCCAACTTGTTTGGGGACCAACAAGCTCAAACTTGATCAATAGGTGTTGTTGGAGGGCATTGGAGACTTGGCTACTTTATGAATAATTAAGGGGACTTCATCATTCTAATTGTCTCAAGCCAAGTTATTCGAATTATCAAGTTTCTATCTTATATCCAATGTTTCTCCATGCGGTAACTCGTGCTTAAAGTGTTTACATTGATAGTTACTTACCCTTTGCATGTTTGGTTTTGTCCCTTGCATGTGTTTGTATATGTTGTGCTTCCAACTTGATTATCTTGCGCAATCAAGTATGTGTGTGTTGGTTTGCACATCATGTACGTGTGTGTCATGCATTGAGCCTTTTGCATCTTGTTCTTTTCTTAGTTGGCTCTAGTGAGAGATTAATGGAATATCCCATTATGGGGGAGTGATGTGCTTTGTGCACCTCACAATCCTATATATGTGTGTACATGAGTAATACCATCTAGTATTGATATTTCAAGATTATCTAGTCGCTATGTGGTATGTCTTCTCATGAGAAATTCAAATTCTATATTGTCCATTAATTATCTTGTGTTGGATCGTTTTTTTGCCTCTTGTTTATCTTTAATTGGTATCACATTATGGGGGATTAATATGCTATGTGTATATTATTAGCCTAGAAAATGTGTGCATTTGAGATATTGTAACCTAGAATTGATATTGTAAATTATTTTGTTCCTATGTGGCATGTTAGCTCTACAAGATGCAATTTGCTTTTTGTTTGGTGTGAAGATGATGTCGGATATCCTTGTTATCTACCACCGGGAATTATTTCCAAATACTTCTTGTCTTTTGACAATTGGTACTCACTTATGTGTGGTAGAAATTATTGATCATCTTTACATTGGTCTTTTCTTTTATTTGCTTTATCTCTTGCCTAGGATTGTGTCAACTCCCATTGTATTCCATACCACTTGTGGATCTTGTTAATTTCTTGGCCTTGTCTAGTGTTTTCTAGATATAGTGAAAGTGGTGATCCCACCTCGTGCATTTTGTATTCAAATGCAAATTCTCTATAATGCACTAGTCTTGGGGGAGCTATCCTATTCTCTATAAAACACTCATCTTATGATCCCTATCAAGTGTGTGTTTGTGGAAGGCAAGTCGTTTCTTTTTGGTGCTTTGTGCCATCATGAAACTTTGTAGAGGGCTTCGTTTGTTTGGAACCATTCTCTCTTTTGGGAGTTTGCCATCTTTCTTTTTTAGTGTATCAATGGATATCTCATTCCTTGATGTATCTTTTATGGATATCCTCCAAGTGATGATTTACTCATTTGGTATCTTTTCTTCGCTTGGTATTTCTTTATCTTTTGGTCTCGGTTCTTGAAAGTCTTGAGCATGCATATTTACTTCTTGTAGTTTCTTTGGCATGTTTTCTTTCTTTGACCCAATATATAGGGGGAACTCCACCAAGTCTCAAATTGGATGAGATGTGCATGAAATTCATTTTCATATCTATATGCACATATTTATGTGGAGTTTGTCCTATGTGTTGTTGGTTCTCTAACTCTTTGGTCCCAATGAGTTTGGGTACCATTTTGTTTGTGTTGTTGTTCTAGGAACAAGTGGAGATGCATTGGATGCTCGGCTCACTCAGAAGGAAGGTGTTGTCACCATGTGCTTATTGGAGTCAAGCTAGGATGATCAATGAACTACTTTGTACCTTCAATTGATATCAACTACATCCTTCCAATGTTATCTCGGTAACAAGTATCTTCATATACTTCATGCACACATTTCTTGCATTAACCTTGTGTAGGTTGTATCATGGCATGTTATCCATTCTTTCTTGTTATACTTGTTTCCTTTCTCAAAGCATCCCAACAATGATGTCTTGTTGCTAGTTGTGATGTCTTTGATGTTCATGTGGTTGGAATTCATTTATATACAATAAGACCATATCTAGCCATGTGCTATGCTCTCAAGCAAATATCTTATTTGTCACACCCTCGATGCGACTATAGCTCCCACGTGTCGAGGCACGACTTAGAGACATAATCGCATTGAAGGCATATGTCGCAAGTTAGGCAATCTTCACAACATCCCAAGTAATATGATAATAAAAAGGGAGATAGCATAGTTGGCTTACACTCGCCACGTCAATCAAGTGCATAAATAACATTACATCATCCAAACACTCATGGCCCGACTACGGCGCCAAAATAAAAGAGAACCCAACATGCGACATGGTCCCGTTCACCCCCAACTGGGCACCACTACTGATCATCGGGAAAGGAAACATAGTAATGTTGAGAGTCTTTGTTGAACTCCCACTTGAGCTCATACGCGTCTCCTGGAGCGGAATCATCAGGCCCTGCATCTGGTGAGAAGAGGAGACAAAGCGCGAGTGAGAAACTAGAGAGCAACCTGCGCAAACATTACTCCAACACCGTGTCCACTTCCCGGACTCCGCCGAGAAGAGGCCATCATGGTAACACACTCAGTTGATTCATTTTAATTAAGTTAAGGTTCAAGTTATCTACAACCGGACATTAACAAATTCCCATCTGCCCATAACCGTGGGCACGGCTTTCAAAAGTTCAACCCCTGCAGGGGAGTCCCAACTTAGCCCATGACAAGCTCTCACGGTCAACGAAGGAATAGACCTCCTCCCAAGACGTTCCGATCAGACTCGGTATCTCGGTAACTCAAGACACTTCGACAGGTTAAAACAAGACCAGCAACACCGCCCGAATGTGCCGACAAATCCCGATAGGAGCTGCACATATCTCGTTCTCAGGGCACACTCAGATAGGTCAAGCTACGAGTAAAACCAACCCTCGAGTTTCCCCGAGGTGGCCCCACAGGCTGCCCGGTTCGGACCAACACTCAGAGGGAGCACTGGCCCGGGGGGGAGTTAAAATAAGATGACCCTTGGGCTCCGGTAACCCAAGAGAAAAAGAGGCTAGGTGGCGAATGGTAAAACCAAGGTTGGGTATTGCTGGAAAAGCTTTAATCAAGGCGAACTATCAAGGGGTTCCCATTATAACCCAACCGCGTAAGGAACGCAAAATCCGGGAACATAACACCGATATGACGGAAACTAGGGTGGCAAGAGTGGAACAAAACACTAGGCGAGAGGCCGAGCCTTCCACCCTTTACCAAGTATATAGATGCATTAAGATAACAAGATAATATAATGATATCCCAACAAGTAAATAAATGTTCCAACAAGGAACGGCCTTCAATCTTCACCTGCAACTAGCAATGCTATAAGAGGGGCTGACCAAAGCGGTAACATAGCCATTCAACGGTTTGCTAGGACAATGGTGGGTTAGAGGTTTGACATGGCATTTTGGGAGGCTTGCAAGAAAGTGGTAGGCATCGTAGCATTGGCATAGCAAAAGAGCGAGCAAACTAGCATAGCAAAGATAGTAGTGATTTCGAGGGTATGATCATCTTGCCTGCACAGTTGTCAGAGTTGACTGGATCCTCGAAAGCAAGCTCAACGGGCTCCTCGTTAGCGAACTCGTCTCTCGGCTCTACCCAAACAAGACAAACAACCAACAAGTATACAATCAACCATGTGCAAGGAGCAAACAAGATGATGCAACGATGATGAAATGATGATATGCTATGCGGAATGCGATGCGGGATGCAAAATGCAAGATATGACAGGAAACGTATGAACCGGGCCTCAACTTGGAATTCCAAGTACGCCATTGGAAAGATGAGATGAAATCGCTTGAAAACGATATAAAGAACGCCGGAATCGGAGTTACGGTTTGGAAATGGCAAGCGATTCAAGAATGACACCGGTCTGCGATTTACAGCAAGTAGGCATCTAAATGCAACGAAATGAACATGCTACAGCCACCAAATATGACAACAAAATACATGCCAGGGATGCACATAAGATGCTTAACAAAAATCTAGCACTGAGCTACGGCCAAATTCATCCATTAACAGGTTCAAACAAGCATGGCAAAAATGCATATGGCAAACAGATCTCAGACTTAGTGAAATCAACACTTGTCTGGAATTTCAGATCAGGTAGCCCTCTTCGGAGCAACAAAACCACATGCTACAGGATCTGAACATGGCAAAGTAAAGCATTTCATGGAGCTACTCAAAGAGCTTAACAAAAGTCCCTTAGTGACCTTGAGCCAAAAGGGATCAGAAACTACAATTGCAAGCATGTGAACATAGCAAAAACATAATCAGTTTTCAGACTTAGTGAAAACTGACACATGCTGAAATCTAACTCAAGTAGGCATGTTTATGAGCTCGATGCACTCACTACGGTGCAAGTCATGGGAAGACAAGCATACACCCATAACGAGGGCACAAAATGCAAGCTAGACATGGCAAGAAAAAATAGCATAGCATGCACGGACCAACTACAACATCATCGGCAAAATTGCAAACAAGTTGACAATCTGCCCAGATTCACAAAGTAGCAAAAGTAGAGCTCGATTGACTCAAGCTAGGGTGCTCCATAATTGCAAACAAAGACATGGATGGATATAACAATATAATATTAACAAAACTCCCTTACTGATTATCCTCAAAAGAGGCACAGATCACTAGGAAACAACAAGAACATATGGCTTCATGAGATAAACAACTGCAGGACTTAGTGAAATTACTAAGTCCCTGGAAACAGAATTAGCAAGTGCACCTCTTTGCAAGCTTGCACTAGTCACCACACACATCCTAAAAATACATGGGTTGCACCTCTGGAAAGATGACAAAACCCTTAACAAAACACATGTAGAACTCACGGGCATAGCATGCACACATTAATCATGGCAAAAATGACAAAAGTGCTAAACGGAGTAGCAGATCTGACAATAATCTCAAGTAGCCATCTTCTAACAGCATTTCGGGTGTCAAGATGAACTCAAATGAAAATGACACAATGGAATGAAATGATGTACCCTCTGAGATGAACATTTTGATATGCTATATGCATCAATCGGAGCTACGGATGCAAAGATACGAGGCCCCGAACAGAGGCACTTGGATCTGCAATCTCGGGAGTTCGCAAAAAAAAACATCTCCTAGGGTTTATTGTAGCCGTCTCGGATCTGGATCGGGGCGCGCCTCCTGAGGTGGATCCGAGCTCGCCGGCAGGCTGGTCGGCGACGATGGACGGTGACGGCCGGAGTTAGAGGAAGGAAGGGGCCGGGGCGGTGCCGGCTTGCGGGGCGGCGAAGGAAGCTCGCCGGCCTCGGGCGAGCACGTGGCGGGGCGGAGGAGCTCCGGGCAGCCGGCGTTGGCTG